>NW_019154317.1:57751-66986 GCF_002288905.1 Enhydra lutris kenyoni | reverse complement strand
TCCATTTCTTTATGTCTTTCTCAATTTCTTTCATATGTGTTCTGTAGTTTCTAGAGTACAGATCCTTTACTTCTCTATTTATTTAGGTTTATTCCTAGGTATCTTTTTTTTTGGGTGCAATTATCAAGGGGATCAATTGCTTGATTATCCTTCTTTTGCCTCATTGTTAGTGTATAGAAATGCAGTTGACTTCTGGTCATTGATTGTACATCCTGTCACTTTGCTGAATTGCTGCATCAGTTCTAGAAAATTTTTTGCCAAAAATTTTTGGGATTTCTATATTGAGTTTCATGTCATCTGTGATGCATGAAAGTTTGACTTCTACTTTCCCAGTTTGGATGTCTTTTATTGCTTTTTGTTCTCTGATTGCTGAGGTTAGTCTTCCAGTACTGCCTTGAAGTAGTGAGAGTGGACATCCCTGTCAGGTTCCAGATCTTATGGGACAAGCCCCATCCTTTCCTGCTTATAAGAGACTAATTTTAGAACCAAAGATGTCTTCAGTTTGAATGTAAGGGGATGGAGAATTATTGATTATGCCAGTGGACATCAAAAGAAAGCTAGGGAGGCACCTGGGTGGCTCAGTGGGTTAAGCCTCTGCCTTCGGCTCAGGTCATGATCTCAGGGTCCTGGGATAGAGCCCACATCGAGCTCTCTGCTCGGCAGGGAACCAGCTTCCTCTTCTCTCTGCCTGCCTCTCTGCCTACTTGTGATCTGTCTCTGCCAAAGAAGTAAATAAAATCTTAAAAAAAAGAAAGCTAGGGTAGCCATGCTTATATCAGACAAATAGTGTTTAATCCAATGATAGTAATAAGAGATGAAGAAGGGCACCATATCATAATAAAAGTGTTTAGCCAGTAAGAATTTCTAAAAATTGTAGAATTTATGCCCCTAACCTGGTAGCAGTCAAGTATATAAATAATTAATATCAAAATGCAGAAGCACATTGATAATAGTACAATAATAGTAGGATATTTAACACTCCACTCACAGCAATGGACAGATCATCTAAACAAAGATCAATAAGGAAACAAGGACTTTTCTATAATTATGTTCAATTAGTCAACTTATGGTACATCATTAGTTTTTGACACAATGTTCAATGACTCATTAGTTGCATATAACACCCAGTGCTCATTACAACACATGCCCTCCTTAATCACCACCCGGCTTCCCCATACCTCACCCACTCCCTTCTGTAACCCTCACTTTGTTTCCCAGAAGTAAGAGTTTCCTATGGATTTTCTCTCTCTCTCATTTCTTCCCTTTCAGTTTTCCCTCCTATCCTTTAGGATCCTCTGCCCTGTCTCTTCCATTCAACATATAAGTGAAACCATAAGATGACTGTCTTTCTCTGATTGACTTATTTCATTTTGCATGATACTGTCCAGTTCTATCGATGTAAATGGTAAGTATTCATCCTTTCTGTTGGCTGAATAATATTCCATTGTGTATATGGACCACATCTTTTTTATCCATTCATCTGTGGAAGGGTATCTCAGCTCCTTCCACAGTATGGCTATTGTGGATATTGCTGCTATGAACATTGGAGTGCAGTTGCCCCTTGTTTTCACTACAGATGTATCTTAGAGATAAATACGCAGTAGTGCAATTGGGTTGAGAGGTAGCTCTATTTTTAACTACTTGAGGAAACTCCATACTGCATTCCAGAGTGGTGATACCAGCTTGCATTCCCACCAACAGTGTGAGAAGTTTCCTCTTTCTCCACATCCTTGCCAATATTTGTTGTTTCCTGTCTTGTTTATTTTGGCCATTCTAACAGATAAAAGGTGATATCTCATTGTGGTATTGATTTGCATTTCCTTGAGGGCTAGTGATGTTGAACATTTTCTCTTGTGTCTGTTAGCCATTTCTATGTCTTCTTTGGAGAAGTGTCTGTTCTTGTTTTCTGCCCATTTCTTGAGAGGATTGTTTTTTTTTTTCTTTTTTCTTTTTTTTTTTTTTTTTTTTTGGGTGTTGATTTTGATAAGTTCTTTTTAGGTCTTGGATACCAGCCCTTTTTCTGTAATGTCAAATATCTTCTCACATTCCATGGACTCACTCTTAGTTTTGTTGACTGTATACTTTTTTGTGCAAAAGCTTTTTATCTTGATGAAGTCCCTAAAGTTAGTTTTTATTTTTCTTTCCCTTGCCTTAGAGAGGTGTCTTGAAAGAAGATGCTGTGGGCAGTGCGAAGAAGTTACTACCTGTGTTCTCTAGCATTTTGATGGACTTCTGTCTCACATTGAGGTCCTTCATCCATTTGGAGTTTATGTTTGTGTATAGTGTAAGAGAATGATCCAGTTTCATTCTTCTACATGTGGTTGTCCCATTTTCCGAGAACCATTTATGGAAAACTGTCTTTTTTCCATTGGATGTTCTTTTGAGATTTGTCAAGGATTAGTTGACCATAGAAATGAGGGTACATTTCTAGGGTCTCTATGCTGTTCCATTGATCTATGTGTTTGTTTTTGCACCCATCCCATACTCTCTTGATGACTGCGACTTGGTAATAGAACTTGAAATCAGGCATTGTGATGGCCCAAGCTTTGGTTTTGTTTTTCAACATTTCCCTGGTGATTTGATGTCTTTTTGGGCTCCATCCAATTGTAGGATTGTTTGTTCCAATGCTGTGAAAACTGTCAATGGCATTTTGATACAGATGGTATTGAAAGTGTAAATTGCGTTCAGCAGCACAGACATTTTGATGATGTTTATTATTCCAATCTATGAGCATGGAGAGTTTTTGCATCCCTTTGGGTCTTCCTTAATTTCTTTCATAATAGTTCTGTAGTTTGATAGATCCTTGAAGAGTATTATAGTGTCCCTCTACATCTCAGTACAGCCTTTGGCTTAAAGTCTAATTTGTCTGATATGAGAATTGCTACCCTGTCTTTCTTTTCAGTTCTGTTGGCGTAAATGATTCTCCATCCCCTTACCTTCAATCAGGAGGTATCGTTAGGTTCAAAATGAGTCTCTTGTAGACAGCATATGCATGGGTCTTGTTTTTTACCCAATCTGAAACCCTGTGTCTCTGGATGAGAGTATTCATTTAGTTCATGTTGAGAGTAACTTTTGAAAGATATGAAATTACTGTTTTTGTATGCCCATAAGGTCCCCGATTCTGTAGGCTTTCTGTTTCTTTCTGGTCCATAATACTTTTGTAGTTTCTTTTCGTTTGCAGAATCCACCCCCGCTTTTTTTTCAGAGATTTTATTTTATTTTTAAAAAATTATTTATTTATTTATTTTATTTATTTTCTTTTTAAAATTTTTTATTTCTTTTTTTTTAATTTTCAGCATAACAGTATTCCTTGTTTTTGCACCACACCGTGCTCCATGCAATCCATGCCCTCTCTAATACCCACCACCTGGTTCCCCCAACCTCCCACCCCCCACCACTTCAAACCCCTCAGATAGTTTTTCAGAGTTCATAGTATCTCATGGTTCACCTCCACTTCCAGTTTCCCCCAACTCCCTTCTCCTCTCTAACTCCCCTAGTCCTCTGTGCTATTTGTTATGCTCCACAAATAAGTGAAACCATATGATAATTGACTCTCTCTGCTTGACTTATTTCACTCAGCATAATCTCTTCCAGTCCCGTCCATGTTGCTACAAAAGTTGGGTATTCATCCTTTCTGATGGAGGCATAATACTCCATAGTGTATATGGACCACATCTTCCTTATCCATTCGTCCGTTGAAGGGCATCTTGGTTCTTTCCACAGTTTGGCGACCGTGGCCATTGCTGCTATAAACATTGGGGTACAGATGCTTATTTTTTAATATGATTGTCTGTTTTGTGTGTGTTGAGTTTCAGGAGTTCTTTATAGATCCTGAATATCAACCTTTGGTCCGTACTGTCATTTGCAAATATCTTCTCCCATTCCGTGGGTTGCCTCTTTGTTTTTTTGACTGTTTCCTTTGCTGTGCAGAAGCTTTTGATTTTGAGGAAGTCCCAAAAGTTCATTTTCGCTTTTGTTTCCTTTGCCTTTGGAGAAATATCTTGAAAGAAGTTGCTGTGGTTGATATTGAAGAGATTACTGCCTATGTTCTCCTCTAGGATTCTGATGGATTCCTGTCTCATGGTGAGGCCTTTTATCCATTTTGAGTTTATCTTTGTGTACGGTATAAGAGAATGGTCGAGTTTCATTCTTCTACATATAGCTGTCCAGTTTTCCCAGCACCACTTAATGAAGAGACTGTCTTTTTTCCACTGTATATTTTTTCCTGTTTTGTCAAAGATTAACTGACCATAGAGGTGAGGGTCCATATCTGGGCTCTCTACTCTGTTCCACTGGTCTATGTGTCTGTTTTTATGCCAGTACCATGCTGTCTTGGTCATCACAGCTTTGTAGTAAAGCTTGAAATCAGGTAACGTGATGCTCCCCGTTTTATTTTTGTTTTTCAACATTTCCTTAATGATTCGGGGTCTCTTCTGATTCCACACAAATATTTGGATTATGTGCTCGAGCTCTTTGAAAAATACCGGTGGAATTTTGATTGGAATGGCATTAAAAGTATAGATTGCTCTAGGCAGTATAGACATTTTTTTTCTTTTTTTGAAAGCAGAGAGGCAGGTAGAGAGAGAGGCAGGCAAGTAAGCAGAGAGGCAGGTAGAGAGAGAGGGAGAAGCAGGCTGCCCACTGAACAGAGAGCCTGATGCGGGGCTCGATCCCAGGACCCTGAGATCATGACCTGAGCCGAAGGCAGAGGTTTAACCCACTGAGCCACGCAGGCGCCCCGGCAGTATAGACATTTTAACAATGTTTATTATTCCAATCCAAGAGCATGGAATGGTCTTCCATCTTTTTGTGTCTTCTTCAATTTTTTCATGAGTGTTCTGTAGTTCATCGAGTACAGACCTTTTACCTCTTTGGTTAGGTTTATTCCCAGGTATCTTACGGTTTTTGGTGCTATAGTAAATGGAATTGATTCTCTAGTTTCCCTTTCTGTATTTTTATTATTAGTGTATAAGAAAGCCACTGATTTCTATACATTGACTTTGTATCCTGCCACATTACTGAATTGCTCTATGAGTTCTAGTAGTTTGGGGGTGGAGTCTTTTGAGTTTTCCATATAAAGAATCATGTCATCTGCAAAGAGAGAGAGTTTGACTTCTTCATTGCCAACTTGGATACCTTTTATTTCTCTTTGTTGTCTGATTGCTGTTGCTAGGACTTCTAATACTATGTTGAACAAGAGTGGTGAGAGTGGGCATCCTTGTGTTCCTGATCTCAAAGGGAAGGCTGCAAAATTTTTCCCATTGAGGATGATATTTGCTGTGGGTCTTTCATAGATAGATTTTATGGAAATCTGGTATGTTCCCTCTATCCCTATAATTTGAAGTGTTTTAATCAGGAATGGATGCTAGATTTTGTCAAATGCTTTTTATCTATCAATTGAGAGGACCATGTGGTTTTTCTCTCTTCTCTTATTAATTTGTTCTATCACATTGATTGATTTATGAATGTTGAACCATCCTTGTAGCCCAGGGATGAATGCCACCTGGTCATGGTGGATAATCTTTTTAATGTGCTGTTGGATCCTGTTTGCTAGGATCTTGTTGAGAATCTTATCATTCACATTCATCAGTGATATTTGTCTGAAATTCTCCTTTTTGGTAGGGTCTTTGCCTGGTTTGGGGATCAGGGTAATGCTGGCTTCATAGAAAGAGTCTGGAAGTTTTCCTTCTGCTTCAATTTTTTGAAACAGTTTCAGGAGAATAGGTGTTATTTCTTCTTTGAAAGTTTGCTAGAATTCCCCAGGGAATCCGTCAGGTCCTGGGCTCTTGTTTTTTTGGGAGGTTTTTGATCACTGCTTCAATATTGTTACTAGATATCGGTCTATTCACGTTGTCCATTTCTTCCTGGTTCAATTTTGGGAGTTTATAGTTTTCCAGGAATGCATCCATTTCATCTAGGTTGCTTAGCTTATGGCATATAACTGTTGATAATAACTTCTGATGATTGTTTCTACTTCCTTGGTGTTAGTTGTGATCTCTCCCTTTTCATTCATTATTTTATGAATTTGGGCTTTCTCTCTTTTCTTTTGGATTAGTGTGGCCAATGGTTTATCGATCTTATTGATTCTTTCAAAAAACCAGCTTCTAGTTTCATTGATACCTTCCACTGTATCTCTGGTTTCTACCTCATTGATCTCAGCTCTAATCTGGATTATTTCCCTTCTTATGTGTGGAGTTGGTTTGATTTGTTGTTGATTCTCCAGTTCTTTAAGGTGTAGAGACAGCTGCTGTGTTCTGGATATTTCAATTTTTTTGAGGGAGGCTTGGATGGCTATGTATTTCCCCCTTTGGGCCGACTTTGCTGTATCCCATAGGTTTTGGACCGAAGTGTCTTCATTCTCATTGGTTTCCATGAATTGTTTCAGTTCTTCATTGATCTCCTGGTTGATCCAAGCATTCTTAAGCGAGGTGGTCTTTAGCTTCCAGGTGTTTGAGTTCCTTCTGAACTTTTCCTTGTGATTGAGCTCCAGTTTCAAAGCATTGTGATCTGAGAATATGCAGCGAATGATCTCAGTCTTTTGGTATCGGTTGAGTCCTGATTTGTGACCCAGTATGTGGTCTATTCTGGAGAAGATTCCATGTGCACTTGAGAAGAATGAGTATTCTGTTGTTTTAGGGTGGAATGTTCTGTATATATCTATGAGGTCCATCTTGTCCAATGTGTCATTCAATGCTCTTGTTTCTTTATTGATTTTCTGCTTCAATGATCTGTCTATTTCTGAGAGAGGTGTGTTAAGATCTCCTACTATTAATGTATTCATATCAATATGACTTTATCTTGACTAACAGTTTTCTTATGTAATTAGCTGCTCCCATATTAGGGGCATAGATATTTACAATTGTTAGATCATCTTGGTGCATAGTCCCTTTAAGAATGATGTAGTGTCCTTCTGTACCTCTGACTACATTCTTTAGTTTAAAATCTAATTTATCTGATATTAGAATCATTATCCCAGCCTTCTTTTGAGGCCCATTGGCATGAAAGATGCTTCTGCATCCCTTCACTTTCAGTCTGGGTGTATCTTTAGGTTCTAAATGGGTCTCTCGTAGACAACATATGGATGGGTCCTGTCGTTTTATCCAGTCTGCTACCCTGTGTCGTTTTATGGGCGCATTTAGGCCATTCACATTGAGAGTGATTATTGATTGATACGTTTTTATTGACATCCTGTTACCTTTGAAGTCTTTCTTTCTGTAGATTGTCTCTATTTTTCTCTTCAATGCTATTCTTAGGATTTTTTCTCTTTTATAGAACCTCCCTTAATATTTCCTGCAGTGTCGGCTTGGTGGTTGCATAGTCTTTTAAGCCTTTCCAGTCTTGGAAACTCTTTATCTCTCCATCCATTTTAATGTCAGTCTTGCTGGATCAAGTATTCTTGGCTGCATATTCTTCTCATTTAATCCCCGAATATATCTTGCCAGCCCTTTCTGGCTTGCCATGTCTCTGTGGACAGGTCTGACGTTATTCTGATGGGCTTTCCTCTGTAAGTAAGGAGCCCTTTTGTCCTAACGGCTTTCAAGATTTTATACCTATAATTATGATTCCACAATTTGACTATCAGGTACCTTGATGTTTTTCTGGAATCTATAATCTTGGGTGGAGACCTTTCAGTCTCTAGTACATGAACAGTGGTTCCATTCGTGATATTGGGAAAATTTTCATGAAGAACTTGTTCCACTATATCTTCTAGACTTCTTTCTTTCTCCTCCCCTTCAAGGATTCCAATGATTCTGATGTTGGAATGTTTCGTGGCGTCATTTATTTCCCTGATTCTGTTTTTGTGGCTTCTTTGTTCCAGGATTCCTCCTGATCCTTTCTCTCTGTTTGTCCTCCAGATCACTAAATCTATCTTCTGTCTCAGTTACCCTAGCTCTGATAGAATTTAGATTAGATTGGAACTCATTGAGAGCATTGTGAACCTCAACCCTGGTAGCTTTCAGCTCTGTCCTAACATTGTGAGCATCCTCTCTGGTTGCTTTCATTTTGGCCCTAATCAATTTCGTTTGGTCAACCATGGCTTTCTCCAACCTACCTATTGCCTGGATAATTGTTAGCCTGAATTCTTTCCGACATATTGTCTATGTTGATAGACGTTAGCTCTGTTGCAGAAGGTCCATCCTATGTATTTTTCTTCTGTTGGGCATTCTTCCTCCTAGTCATTTTGGTGAGAGATGACTGAACAGATGTAGCTGGATGTAACGACCGTGGTGCAGTGAAGGTGCACCCTGGAACACTTCTGAGCAATCAGGATTCCCCACTCTAATGAGAGAAAAAAGAAAAGAAAAAGAAAAAAAAGAGAGAGAGAGAGACAGGAAAGAAAGGGAAGTTAAAAGAGAAGGTTCAGCCCAAATGGGCCCCAAGGTAAGATATGAAGTATACAAACAAAAACAGACAAACAAAAAGACTGATAAAAGATATGCCCTTCAACAGATGAATGGATAAGGAAGATGTGGTCTATATTCACTATGGAGTATTATGCCTCCATCAGAAAGGATGATTACCCAAGTTTTGTAGCAACATGGACGGGACTGGAAGAGATTATGCTGAGTGAAATAAGTCAAGCAGAGAGAGTCAATTATCATATGGTTTCACCTATTTGTGGAGCATAACAAATAGCATGTAGGACAAGGGGAGTTAGAGAGGAGAAGGGAGTTGGGGGAAATTGGAAGGGGAGGTGAACAATGAGAGACTATGGACTCTGAAAAACAATCTGAACGGTTTGAAGAGGTGGGGGGTTGGGAGGTTCGGGAAACCAGGTGGTGGGTATTAGAGAGGGCACGGACTGCATGGAGCACTGGGTGTGGTACTAAAATAATGAATACTGTTATGCTGAAAATAAATAAAAAAATGAAAAAAAAAACAATGAATACTGTTACGCTGAAAAGGAATAATAAAAAAAATAATTAGTTAATTAAAAAAGGAAGGGGAGATGGGAGCTGAATAATGAGAGACAATGGACTCTGAAAAACAATCTGAGGGTTTTTTTTTTAATTTTATTTTTTATAAACATATAATATATTTTTATCCCCAGGGGTACAGGTCTGTGAATCGCCAGGTTTACACACTTCACAGCACTCACCATAGCAGGTACCCTCCCCAATGTCCATAACCCCACCTCCCCCTCCCAACCCCCCTCCCCCCATCAACCCTCAGTTTGTTTTTTGAGATTAAGAGTCACTTATGGTTTGTCTCCCTCCCAATCCCATCTTGTTTC
>NW_019154317.1:43567-54751 GCF_002288905.1 Enhydra lutris kenyoni | reverse complement strand
GCAGCACATCCAGGCCGCCTTGCTCAGCCTGTGCTGGGAGGGGGTTAGTCCCATTGATCTCCAAAATGTTGTGGACAGTAGGTCCAGGCTTCTCTTTAGAGGCTCATATTGCTCTCAGGGTCTGGACGAGGAGCTCCAGGGTTATGCTGAGATGGTCAACCCATAACCACTCCACCTCAAGTATTTCCACATCCTTCCTGATTTCTCTGGAACAAGATCTCTCCTTCCTTCCAGTAGGAACAGGCTGAGAATTTCCCAAAAATTTCAGTTCTGCTTCATACTGATTAATGATTATGTCTTCATATCATTTGTTCATACCACACTTTGCCATAAGAATTCAAGAGAAACCTTGCTGAGGCTTTAAGACTTTGCTCAGAAATTCCCTCAGCATCTTACCAAGTTGCACTCTCCCACATTCTTCCTTTCAGATCTCAATGCAAGCACGCTCTGTACCAGTCTACAGCATAGGTCACGTCCTCTCCATTTCACAAAGGCACATTCCTCACCTTGTCTGTGACAACATCAGAGTGGCCCATAATGTTTATGTCTCACCACATACAGTCCTTAAGCATTTAGATACTCTCTAGGAAGATTGGGGCTTTCATTGTAGGTCTCTTCTTTCCTTCTGGTGTCTCCCACGAGTCACTCTTCACGACCCCTTCCTGACAATGTAGACTTCTTCTGCACACATCACAGAAGCCTACTAGCCCTTACCCATTACTCAGATTCAAATGGCTTCCATGATTTAGGTCTTTGTTACAGCAGATCCACACTTCTTAGGATGGTATAACAGAGCATAAACCAGGTAGCATAGAAATAAATTTCTCACATTTCTGGAGCCTTCGAAGTGCAAGATCAAGGTATTAGCATATTCGTTGTGTAGTGCGTGCCTCCATCTGGATCATTGGGCATGTCTTTAAACTGTGTCTTCATATGGTCAATGGAAGTTTTCTGAGGATCCTGTGGGATCATGACAGCTCTGATTCCATTCACAACCTACCACTCTCCCAGAACACTTACCCTTTTCCATATCATTGGACATTACATTAGAACACTTGAATTTGCAGGAGACACATATATTCATATCATAGTTCAGGGAAAACTGTGACCCAAAATTGAGTTTACAAATGGGCATATGCAAGGAATCACAACTTACTAGGGCAAAAGCCACCCACAGATATATCCACAGGACCCACAGGAAAGTAGAGAAATATCTACAGGACCCACAAGAAAATAAGAAAATTGAAAGGCAGATGGTGAATTGATGAAGGTTCAGTGTGGAGATGTCTGAGTTGAGGCTCCTGTGGAATTGGTGACAACCTTAGGGGTGTCCTACGAGTTTGTGTTTTAAGTCCCGAAGCCCCACATTATTCCCCCAGGAATGAAAGGATGAACATTTGCTGTGCTTCCAAGGTGGGGAAAGATCCTCTTAAGAAACTTACCAGATAATTGAAGAACTGGAGGAAGTTAAATGCCAACATCCAGTTCATTCTAGATTTTACATGCGGTAAGGGAAGAACCCCCTCCTCTCCCCTCCCCTTAGGCCTTCCTGTGTCACCTCAGTGAGGTGTAACTTGAGATTCTCTTGTGAGGATGACATCAATGGTCTCAGGTCAGGGAGAGAAAGACCAACCATAAACTACAAACACCTGCCTATACCCACACCTTATGCCCCTACCATAGGGATCTTCTATAATAATAACAAGAAAAAGCAAAGAGAGCTAGAAAACCAGAAGTTATTTTTGAATTCTATATGGAATTCAGCTCAAAATGAGTCAAAAGCAGGAACATGAGAGGAAATGTCAGTGTTGTCTCACCAGTGGTTGATTCATTATTTTTCTTCTGAATCATATTTTGGGCCAGAATTCCCAGGTTAGCCGCACTCTAGGGTCTGTCATCATGGTAGACATTTGTTATTGAGTCTCACTCTACAACTGGCACCTGGTGGGGATCAGGAAAGAGTGACAGGACTCCAGCCCCATGGGGCTCAGGGTCCAGGACAGGTTGAGGGAGAAGTTACAATAGGGCAGAGTGAGGACATGGTGACTTTCTGTGGGATAATTGAAGGGTAGCAACAGATAGGCAAGGATCCAGGCTCTACCAGTCAGATCTGATGATTCATGTGGGTTTCCTGTGTGGAAGCCAGGAAACACGTTTCAGACGCATCCCCCAAGGCTGCTCTAATAGACTCCAGAACAGGACCCAGCAATACTGCGATAGGTTTTTGTTTCTGGTTGTCATCCTCCAGGTCATCCTGCCTGTTTCATTGGGGGAAATCAGAGACAGTATGCCAACAGGTGGGCTGCCTTTCCACCCAAGAAATGGAGCGGTGCCTCCAGAGGGACAGTTACTGATCACCAGTGTCCACGCACTTGGATAATGAGCCAGAGGATAAACTCTAGCTAGGAGGACAAGGACCCAGTTTGGGTAGATGTCCTGGGGGTATTTTCATAACCATGTGGAGGCAGAGTGTGCCCGCTGAGGGCAGAGAACAGGAACTAAGCTCTCAGAAAGCCTGGGCTGTGCAGGTTTCTCAGGGATGATGAGAATTCCTGCAGGTCCTTTTTGGAGAAAGAAAAACAGGATATGGATGAGGTTGATGAAGGAATGTTCCCCAGGGACTGGTGAGATCTCATCTAACATAGACAATGTTAACTCGTTCTGGTTGGCTACATGGAGAATATGAGAAATTAGAGAATGAAGAAATAACCATATATATCCCTGAGTGATTCTAGAGAGGCTAGAGGGGAAACCCCCTATCTCAATAGAAAGCCACTCCCCCCCAACTGTCCCTACTCCTGGGTCTATTTGTGTCTGTGGTTCTGAGTGCACCATGCTGAAGTGAGCACCCCCAGGTGTCCTGAGCACCTCAAGAGCACTGAACTATCTGATCCTTCTGTCCTAAGCACTCCCTGGTGCCCTGAGAGCCCCTGTGCCCTGAGACCCCCCTGGTGTTTTGACTGACTCCTGGTGACTTGAACACCTGTTGGAGACCTGAGCTCCCTCTGGTGACCAGAGGGCCTCTTGGGGCCTCGAGCATCCCTGCAGCCCAGCTACTCCCGTGTCCCTGCAGGAAAGTTTGTCTGGGCTCACCCCAGAGTGATAACACTGGTTACACAGTGTAACACACTTGGTGTCCTCAGCTCTCAGGCTGTTCATCTGCGGGATCAGCATGTCCTTGCCATTGTCTCAGGAGATGGTGAATTGGCCCTTCACAGTGTCTTCATAGTATATGTAACTACCACCACTCATAATGGCTGAGACCCACTGCAGCCCCTTCCCTGGAGCCTGGAGAACCCAATCATGCCATAGTCACTGAAAGTGAACCCAGAGGCTGCACAGGAGAGTCTCAGGGACCCCCCAGGCTTCCCCAGGTCTCCCTCAGACTCCACCAGCTACATCTCACACTGGACACCTGCAGACACAAGACATCCTTGTCAGGTAACTTTCCTTCATGCACTGTTTTTCTTTCTTTTTTTCTTTTTTAATTTTTTATTTCTTTTCAGCATAACAGTATTCATTGTTTGTGCACCACACTCAGTGCTTCATGCAATCTGTGCCCTCTCTAATACCCACCACCTAGTTCCCCCAACCTCCCACCCCCTGCCCCTTCAAAACCCTCAGATTGTTTTTCAGAGTCCATAGTCTCTCATTGTTCACCTCCCCTTCCAATTTCCCTCAACTGCCTTCTCCTCTCCATCTCCCCTTGTCCTCCATGTTATACCTCCCAATGGATACCTGCAGATACAAGACATCCTGGTCAGAAAACTGTTCTTCACTTACTGTTTTTCTTACTCATACCCACTTTCTTCTTCAATGTCTCTTGTTCTCTGTAAATGACCTTTGAAAAGAGTAACAGGGAAAACCCAGCCAAGAATAAACTCCATCGTGAGCGTCTGTGTTCTGTCATGAACACTGAATGGAAAACCTGGGAATCCCAAGACTGGGGCTCCCATCCCAGCTGCAGGCTTGGGGCTGGGCTGGTTTAATCAGCAGAAAGTGAACCCTATTTGCATGACTCTTGACTATATAGCCAGCATGGTATCTATCCTGAAAGAGAGGACAGTAAGCAGAGCAAGTGTGACTGCCTTTGATTTGGTGATACTGACAACATTTGGGAAAAGATGAAATTTAATTATCTGATTTTCAGAGTACCTGCTTGGTTTCCATTTACCAGTTTGCTTTCACATAGTCACACATATTGGGGTTTAGGTATCATGTTTCCCCTTAAAGTGACATAATCCTACACCCAGAAATGTGGAGGGTTTATGAGGTGTCCAAGAACAGTCTGGGGTGAGAGTGAGCCCCGGGATTTGGACCTGTGCTCCTTCCCCTACTACCTACCCTGAGCCCCCTGCAGGACAGAGTGCACAGGCTCATGGGGGACGTGGGATCCTGCCTGTAGTGAGGACAAGATGACTTGTTCTAGAATTTATCTGAAATACAGAATCAGGGTGCGTGCAGGTGTTCTTTAAAATCTCTAAGGCTTCACTGTCACTGGGTTAATCCCAAGGCATCTCTGGGATTATTTGTAATAGTTTTTATGACTGTGCTTGATGCAGAATAGACTGCACACAGGCAGAGAGTGCGATATTAGAAACGCAAGTGTCAGAATCAACAGTATCCAGAACAAGAAAATCAATTTCCCACAAAATTTCCTGTATTTGCAATTCTTCCTTCCTCATTCCTTCTTCACTCTGTCCTCGCATTCCTATTGATCCTCATGTTACCTCACACTACCTGTAATTTTCTAGAATGTATAATTTTGTAATTGTATGAAATGTACCTTTATTTCTAGGGCTTCTATTGCTGAGCCAAATACTTGACAATACCCCCATATTTATTATATTTTTTATGATGGGCAGCTTTCCAATGGTGAGATAGAGTACAATATGTCCACTTTTAAACTGATGATTGGGCTTGGAATTGTTCTGTATTTTATTTTTATTTATGTATTTATTTATTTATCTATTTATTTTAGTTACCATACAGTACATCATTAATTCTGATGTAGTGTTTCTGTATTTCAATAAATTCACTGCTCAGATTGGAGTTGCAAAAGCTAAAGAAATAAATAGAACAAACTTCATATCAACAAATTCGTGTCAACATACTTTCTAATAGTGGTCACGAGACAAACAATAAACTTAAACTTTCAGGAGTGACAAGTACTCACAGGGGCTAAGAACCAGCATCTTGGCATATTGTGAATGCAGATCTCTGATGACTAATAAACTATCACAAGGTTTAGATAGAATATTTAATGGATTTCTTGTCATTATGTGAGTTAAAGGTGTTATAGCATGAAGTTCTCAAGGACCATATCATTAAGTCAATCCTGTCCTCATGCATTCCTATCCTGCAGGATGGGGACAAATCATGAAAAGCCTCCCCACACCCTGGTGGTCCTGGCAGGATGGGAGGAAGATGACTCACAGCAGGAATGAATGGAGATCCACGCATCCTGTGTCCACCACAGAAATAAAGAATTTATCTGCAGGGGAAGCCCTCAGAAAAAGCATGCTGGGGTCACAGGTCGAGCTCCATAGGATCTTGCATGGGAACAGACATCACAGTCTCAGTTCTGTTCAGGACCACACACACTTTTCACATTGAATGAGAGCCTTAGTCTTCAGGGAAAGGTAGGGAAACAGGAAGCTGAGGACACCCAGGGACCACTGGAGCTGTGGGAGGGGACAACCGGGAAGAACAGAATGACTGTGTACCCAGAGATAGGCAAAAATACATGACTTGGATCACTGTTGTAGGAGGGGAAGGGGCATGTGCAGGCCTCCCCTGACCCAGGTTCCTGGGAGCACCTGAGGCTAAGGCTACATCATCAAGTCAGAGACCTTGTAGTCTAAAGCCTTCCACCACACTAACGACTGTCACCTGAGTAAAGCAGAGGAGTGTACTCGAGAGTGGAAGTAGATTCTACATGGGGGAGCTCAAGGACATCACAGTGCTGATCCGGGAACAGAAACAGGGGATCTGTGGAGGAGTCTGAACTCTTGTGTGGCTACAGCAGAGAAACATTTCACTGCTTCTACCCAGACAGCCTGTTTTCCAGTGGAGCCAGGAAGAGAGTCATACACTCCACAGCATAAGCCTCACAAAGAGAGGGTGTGATCATCTACAGGAAGCATAAAACATAATAATATAATACCAAGTGCCCTGTGCATAGTAGACATTCATGAAGCCCCACCATAATTCCAGGGACTCCGTACTGTTAGGGAACCTCTCTGTTCCACCCGCCCCTCTATTCTCTTGTGGTTCAAGTCCTGGATATGCAAGTTTGGGGACAGCAGCTCCATGTACAAATCATGTGGAAATTTGTCAAAGCTGGGTCACTCCACTGTATTTGGTAATTCAGAGCTGCTCCACTCATCATGAGTGGATTTAACTTCCCTGAAACACCTTCACTACCAGGTATGTTCATGTGTAAAGGACATAATAGGATGGCAGAGCTGTCGTATTTTGTCATTGCTCCAATCAGTGTCACCTCCCTGGGAACTTCCTGGGAGACCACTCACCTCTCAGTGACACATTTACACAAGTAACGCCTTCTCTGGTCCCACAATGACACTTCATACCTGTGTGACCGGGGCAGATCACCCCCTTTAACCTGTGTCCTCATCATTGCACTCAGTGATTTAGATCAGTGATCTGTGAAGACTCTTCTATCGTTGTCTTCATGAACAGAGCTGTGGATGCAGGATCTTTTCCCCTGGCTCCCTGTAGGTTGTTAATGTGAATTAAATAATAAATACATTACCTGCCTGATAGAGGGATTGAAGATCATGAGAAGCTGGCAGATCCAGTTAGGAGGACACATCTGGACCCTGTGTTAGGGCCTGGAAGAGTGGGCTGACCAGCTTGGGGACTGCAGAGGGGAAGAGACACCCACGGCATCCACTTCTCAAACTCACAAGGTGTTCTCTGGGCCCTTAATCCGCACAGACAGAGATGAGTGTCCACCCTGGCTCCAGGGTGTGTGTGGACCTGGATAGAGAGCAGCTGACATCACTGTTCAGAGGGAAGGCAATAAACAGGAGTGTTTATATTTATGTGGGTGCAGGGGGGTTGTTATGAGGTTCTCATCCCCATGAACAAAACAACGGGCATGTGGTGTAACAGGTGCCTGTGATGTGGATATTGTCAATGACAAATGTGGCTGTATACTAGGGTGTGTTACCTAGTTAGTTCAGAGACCCATTAAGAAAAGGATTGCATCAAAATCTGAGAGGAGAACACAGGCAGTAACCTCTTAGATCCTCAACTGTAACAACTTCTTGCAAGATGGGTCTCTAAAAGCAAGGGAAACACAAACAGAAAGGAATTTTGGGACTTCACCAAGATAAAAATCTTCTGTAATGCAAAGGAAACAGTCAACAAAACTAAAAGGCAACCTATGGAATGGGAGAAGATATTTGCAAATGACACTACAGAAAAAGGGTTGATATTCAAGATCGATAAAGAACTTACCAGACTGAATACCCCAAAAACAAATAACCCAGTCTAGAAATGGGAAGTAGGCATGAGTAGACACTTCTCCAGAGTGACATACAAGTGGCCAACAGACACATGAGAAAATGCTGCACATCTCTTGTCACCATGGAAATATAAATCAAAACCACAATGAGATATCACCTTTCATGAGTTAGAAAGACTAAAATTAACAAGACAGGGAACAACAAATGTTAGAGAGGATGTGGAGAAAGGGGAACCTCTTACACTGTAGGTGGGAATTCAAGTTGATACAGCCACCTTGGAAAACAGTGTCTAGATTCCTCAAAAATTTAAAAATAAAACTACCCTCTTACTCAGCAATAGCACTACTGGGTATTTACCCCGAAGATACAAATGTAGTTAAAAAAGGGGGCACATGAACCCCAATATTCATAGGATTAATGTCCACTATAGTGAAACTGTGGAAGGAGCTGAGATGTCCTTCCACATATGAATGGATAAAGAAGACGTGGTCCAAACATACAATGGAATATTACACAGTCATCAGAAAGGATGAATACCTACCATTTCATCGACTTGGATGGAACTGGAGGGTGTTATGTCAAGTAGAATAAGTCAAGCAGAGAAAGATAATTATCCTATGGTTTCACCTCTATGTGGAATGTAAGGAATAGTGAGGAGGACCATGGAGAAAGTCAATTATCATATGGTTTTACTTACTTGTGGAGCATAGGAATAACACAGAGGACATTAGGAGGTTAAAGGAAAACTGAATTGCGGTAAATTGGAGGGGGATCCAACAGCACATTAAAAGGATTATCCTCTATGACCACGTGCAATTTGTCCACAGGTTGCAGGGGTGGTTCAACATTTGCAAATCAATTAATATGAAAGAACAAATCAATAAGAGAAGAGAGAAGAACCATTTGGTCCTCTCAATTGATGCAGAAAAAGCATTTGACAAAATCCAGCATCCGTTCATGGTAAAATGCATCAAAGTATAGGGATAGAAGGAACATTCCTCAATTTCATAAAATCTATCTATGAAAAACCCACAGCGAATATCATCCTCAATGGGGAAAAGCTCACAGCCTTCCCTTTGAGATCAGGATCATGACAAGGATGCCCACTCTCACCACTCTTCTTCAACATAGTATTAGAAGTCCTAGCAATAACAATCAGACAACAAAGAGAAATAAGGTCTCCAAATTGGCAATGAAGAAGTCAAACTTTCTCTCTTCACAGATGACATGATTCTTTATATGGAAAACCCAAAAGACTCCACCCCCAAAATACTAGAACTCATACAGCAATTCAGTAATGTGGCAGGTACAAAATCAATGTACAGAGATCAGTTGCTTTCTTATACACTAACAATGAAAATATAGAAAGGGAAATTAGAGAATCGATTCCATTTACTATAGCACCAAGAACCATAAGATACCTGGGAATAAACCTGACCAAAGAGCTAAATAATCTGTACTGGAGGAACTACAGAACATTCATGAAAGAAATTGAAGAAGACACAAAAAGATGGAAGACCATTCCATGCTCTTGGATCGGAAGAATAAACATTGTTAAAATGTCTATACTGCCTAGAGAAATCTATAATTTCTATGCCATTCCGATCAAAATTCCACTGGCATTTTTCAAAGAGCTGGAGCAAGCAATCCTAAAATTTGTATGGACTCAGAAGAGACCCCGAATCGCTAAGGAAATGTTCAAAAAGAAAAACAGAACTGGTGACATCATGTTGCCTGATTTCAAGCTTTACTACAAAGCTGTGATCACCAAGACAACATGGTACTTGTGGAAAAACAGACATATAGACCAGTGGAACAGAGCAGAGAGCCCAGATATAGACCCTCAACTCTGTGTTCATATAATCTTCGACAAAGCATGAAAAAATATGCAGTGGAAAAAAGACAGTCTCCTCAATAAATGGTGCTGGGAAAATTGGACAGCTATATGTAGAAGAATAAAACTCGACCATTCCCTTACACCATACACAAAGATAAACTCCAAATGTATAAAAGACCTCAACGTGAGGCAGGAATTCATCAGAATCATATGGGAGAACATAGGCAATAACCTCTTCGATATCAGCCACAGCAAATTCTTTCAAGATATTTCTCCAAAGGGAAATGAAACAGTATGAAAATGAACTTTTGGGACTTCATCAAGATAAAAAGCTTCTGCACAGCAAAGGAAACAGTCAACAAAAGAAAGAGGCAACCCATGAAATCAGAGAAGATATTCGTAAATGACATTACAGACAAAGTGCTGATATCCAAGATCTATAGAGAATTCCTCAAACTCAACTGACACAAAACAGATAATCCTGTCAAAAATGGGCAGAAGACATGAACAGACACTTTTCCAATGAAGACATACAAATGGCTATCAGACACATGAAAAAATGTTCATCATCACTAGCCACCAGGGAGATTCAAATCAAAACCACATTGAGATACAACCTAACACCAGTTAGAATGACCAAAATTAACAAGAGAGTAAACAACATGTGTTGGAGAGGATGTGGAGAAAGGGGAACCCTCTTCCACTGTTGGTGGGAATGCAAGTTGGTGCAACCACTTTGGAAAACAGTGTGAAGATTCCTTAGGATATTAAAAATGGGGCTATCCTATGAACCTGCAATTGCTCTATTGGTTATTTACCCCAAGGATACTGATGTAGTGAAGGAAGGGCCATGTGTACCCCACTGTTCATAGCAGCAATGACCACAGTCTCCAAACTGTGGAAGGAACCAGGATTCCCTTCAATGGACGAATTGATAAGGAAGATGTGGTCCATACACACTATGGAGTATTATGCCTCCAACAGAAAGGATGAATACCCAACTTTTGTATCAACATGGACGGGACTGGAAGTGATTATGCTGAGTGAAATAAGTCAAGCAGAGAGAGTCAACTATCATATGGTTTTGCTTATTTGTGGAGCATAAGGAATAATATGGAGGATGTGGGGACCTGGAGAGGAGAAGGAGTTGGGGGAAATTGGAGGGGGAGACTAACCATGACAGACTGTGGACTCTGAGAAACAAACTGAGGGTTTTGCAAGGGAAGAGAGTGGGGGTTTAGTTGAGCCTGATGGTGGGTATTGTGGAGGGCATGTATTGCATGGATCACTGGGTGTGGTGCATAAACAATGAATCTTGGAACACTGAAAAGAATTAAAATTAAAAACATTGAAAAAAATTTAAAAAATATAAAAAATATATAGAGAGTAGAAAATAAAAAAGAGGGCAAGTAAAGAGTGGCTGTAACTTTCATTTTGGACAAAATAGAGTGCTTCAGTTGCTCCTGGGTGAATTTTGATCTGTATGTTAGAGGACACTAAATCTCAAAATCACTAGAAAATTAAAAGATGGATATATAAGAAGGTATAACTGAGTAGAGTGAACAACTTGCTAAAATAAAGCATATACCTGTTAAAAATATAGGTTTGTAAAAATACAAGTTAAAAATGGCCTATGAAGAAATGAGCTGGTGTAATAGACATCTTGTCAAACACAGCCAATTTTTTTTTAAATTTTTTATTTTTTTTAGCATAACAGTATTCATTACTTTTGCAACACACCCAGTGCTCTATGCAATCTGTGCCCTCTCCAATACCCACCACCTGGATCCCCCAACCTCCCACCCCCCGCCCCTTCAAAACCCTCAGATTGTTTTTCAAAGTCCATAGTCTCTC
>NW_019154317.1:30764-43467 GCF_002288905.1 Enhydra lutris kenyoni | reverse complement strand
CTCCATCTCCCCTTGTCCTCCATGCTATTTGTTATGCTCCACAAATAAGTGAAACCATATGATAATTGACTCTCTCTGCTTGACTTATTTCATTCAGCATAATCTCTTCCAGTCCCGTCCATGTTGCTACAAAACTTGGGTATTCATCTTTTCTGATGGAGGCATAATACTCCATAGTGTATATGGACCACATCTTCCTTATCCATTCGTCCATTGAAGGGCATCTTGGTTCTTTCCATAGTTTGGCGACTATGGCCATTGCTGCGATAAACATTGGGGTACAGATGGCCCTTCTTTTCACTACCTCTATATCTTTGTGGTAAATACCCAGTAGTGCAATGGCAGGGTCATAGGGAAGCTCTATTTTTAGTTTCTTGAGGAATCTCCACACTGTTCTCCAAAGTGGCTGCACCAGCTTGCATTCCCACAAAGAGTTAAACACAGCCAATTTTCGTAGAATCCACATATATATCCTTACTTCTCAGGTTGATTTCATGGATGTTTAAAATAGTTTTATAGATACGCAGCTAAATTCAAGGGACCTGCTTAAACTGGGTCCCCTACACCTCCGCCATCTTGCCTCAATCTCCCTGTTCCTGATTGATTTTTCGTATATGTTAGAAGACACTATATTTGAAAACGTTAAGGAAATCAGAACTTATTTTATATATAAATTGAATAGAGGGAAAATGGGATTATGTGGGGTATAAACCTATAAAATGAAGATTTGAAACTTAGAAACTGAAGTTAGGAAATAAGACTGTTTGAAATGGGAACAGGGTAAAAGAGA
Organism: Enhydra lutris kenyoni; assembly: GCF_002288905.1. NCBI lineage: Eukaryota > Metazoa > Chordata > Mammalia > Carnivora > Mustelidae > Enhydra > Enhydra lutris. The sequence continues at coordinate 42,677 of NW_019154317.1, read as the reverse complement.
AAAAGCAAGGAAAAGAGAAAAGAAAATAGAAATATAAAATTTTATTCACAGTATAAGCAAGTCTTGAGGAACACTTGGAACTCCATATGTAATTTTGCCCTGGTTCTGGAGTTTCACATTCCTGTGGGAAATAACCTTATCCTTCACCTGTTCTTCCAGTCTGACTTCAGGGGGAGGAGCCTGCTGCTTGGCTTCTCAGGCATCTTTGCCCCGGTGGAGTTGCCCCACCCTTGTCAGGGTCATTGGCTTAATGTGAGCCACCCCTGTGTCTGGTTCTTTTTCCCTGGTGGCTCTCTCCTTCTCCTCAGAGGTCAGAGCAAACATGGCCCTTCAGGAATCTCCAGCCCAGAGCTGCAATGTGGTGGCCCAGACCCCCACCACCACCTCAGGAAATCCTCCAGGTCAACCCATCTCTACTTCTATGTGTACCAAAATCCACAGACTTGTGTTATTGAAGCCCACTCCAACACTCTGGGGAAGGTTCCAGGGACCCATGAGCGTCTCCATGATTTCTGACTTTGCAACTGTTAGCGGGTGTGGTCTCGTGAGTGTATCCTCCTCCACACCTCCCAGGTCATGCTGGGTGCTGATCCAGTGTCCTGTCAGGTGTCACATCCTTCTCAGAGCTGTTGCCCAGTTGTGGATGTAGCCATTTTGTGCACCAAGCCACGGGCTCACACATGCACCCTCTTGCGTGGCTCACAGTTCACAGCCAGGTGCCTCTCCAGTGTCCTTTCATGGGCCACACAGCCCTGAGAGCTGTTGCCCTGTTTTGGTCACAAATAATTTTATATCTCCCCTGGGATGTTAGTTTGAACACAAATTTTGAGTATAATTTCAGGATTTGGATTGGAAATGTTTCTCCCAGAATTCTAGCTTTATTATTTTTTCTTTTTTTTTAAATTTCTTTTCAGCATAACAGAATTCATTGTTTTTTTTTTTTTTTAAGATTTTATTTATTTATCCGACAGACAGAGATCACAAGTAGGCAGAGAGGCAGGCAGAGAGAGAGAGGAGGAAGCAGGCTCCCCGCCGAGCAGAGAGCCCAATGCGGGGCCTGATCCCAGGACTCTGAGATCATGACCTGAGCCGAAGGCAGAGGCCCCAACCCACTGAGCCACCCAGGCACCCCAGAATTCATTGTTTTTTGCACCACACCCAGTGCTCCATGCAACCCGTGCCCTCTCTAATACCCACCACCTGGCTCATACAACCTCCCACACCCGCCCTTTCAAAACCCTCAGGATGTTTTTCAGAGTCCATAGTCTCTCATGGTTCACCTCCCCTTCCAATTTCCCTCAACTCCCTTCTCCTCTCCATCTCCCCATGTCCTCCATGTTATTTGTTATGCTTCACAAATAAGTGAAACCATATGATAATTGACTCTCTCTGCTTGACTTATTTCACTCAGAATTCTAGCTTTATTTATTTTCTCACAATATTATCTCCTTAAATTCCTTTTTAAAATTATATTCCATTAGCCACCACATAGTACATCACTAGTTTTTCATGTATTGTTCAATAATTCATTATTTGTGTGTAACACCCAGTGCTCACCCATCATGTGTCCTTATAACCCATCACAAAGTTTCCCCTTCCCACCCCTCATACTCCTCCAAAACCCTGTTTGTTCCACAGAGAAACATATTAATTTCTGATACCATTTATTATGGGTTTTCTCCTTTCCTTCTGATAAATCTAGGCAAAGTTTTCTCAATTTTATTGTGTTTTTTTTTTCCCCCCAAAACAAGACCTTGCTTTTTTGTTCTATTCTGGGTTTGTTTTTTGTTTTGTTTTGTTTTGATATCATTTATTACTGCTCTAATCTTTACTAATTTCCTTCCTTCTCCTGTATTTAGGCTTTAGTCATCGTACCTTCTCTAGCTTCTTCAGGTGTAACATTAGAGTGTTTCTTTCAGATTTTTCTTGCTTCTTGAGGTCTTCCTGTATGTTGTGTATTTTTGTCTTAGGATCAACTTTGCTGCAGAGAAATTAGTGCAAAGTGAAAAAGGTTTCATATTCGCGCGCGCACGCGTGTGTGTGTGTGTGTTTATGCATGTGTGTTTATGCATAATGTCCAGACTACACATCACACCTGGAGGGGGTTCCACTGCTTTCCCATGTTGTCACTAACATTGATGCTGTGAGCATTGTTTAAGACAGTTATGCCCCAACCAAGACCCTTTCTTCTTTTACTTTGGATTGTTGATGCCTCTGGTGGCCTCATGTCCAGCATGCATTTTATGCTGCTTCTAGCGAGTTTGCACATTGAGCAGGGTGGACCTGTGATGCACAGTGAGAGCAGCTGGGAGTTCTGCAATGGCTCATTTGATGAGCACCAGGATATTTGTGTTTCTTTGTTATTTGGGGACAGCAATAAACAACGTGAGTGATGCTGTATTTTGTGCATTTTAGTATAATTGTTTTCCCATTAGAACAAATTTCCAAAGTCAGAGAGTGAAGAGTTAAGCACAGAATCATTTGTGCAGAGAGGCTCCCTTGGGGAAAAAGCTTGAAGGCATGAATGCCAAAGACCCTGACAGGAAACCTGCCCATATCCTCCAGCTGTGCCTGCTCCTGGGGCTTAAAGACAGAATTGGAGAGTGGTGTGCACCCCCTGGTGGTCCAGATCCCATCCTACAGGGAGGTTTGTGTCTGGGCTCACACTGATGTCCCCTCACTGTGTCCTTCGCACAGTAATACAGGGCCGAGTCCTCGGCTCTCAGGCTGTTCATCTGCAGATACAGCGTGTTCTTGCCCATTGTCTCTGGAGATGGTGAATCGGCCCTTCACAGAGTCTGCGTAGCTTGTGCTACTTCCATCACTGCTAATATATGCGACCCACTGCAGCCCCTTCCCTGGAGCCTGGCGGACCCAGCTCATGTAGTAGCTGCTGAAGGTGAATCCAGAGGCTGCACAGGAGAGTCTCAGGGACCCCCCAGGCTTCACCAGGTCTCCCCCAGACTCCACCAGCTGCACCTCACACTGGACACCTGCAGACACAAGACATCCTGGTCAGGAAACTGTCACACACCCATGGTTTCTTTCACTCATATCCACTCACATCCTCAACGTCTCTTGTTCACCATGAATTACCTTTTAAAAGAGCAACAAGGAAAACCCAGCCAAGCACAAACTCCATTGTGAGTTGTCTGTGTCCTGTCCTGAGTACTGATAGGAACACCTGGGAATCCTGGTGTTGGGGCTCCTCTCCCAGCTGCAGAGTCAGGTTTGGGCTGTTTTTAAGCAGCAGATTGAGGTCCCTATTTGCATGTTCTCTGACTATATGTTCAGCTTGGGATCTATGTGACCATAGAGGGCAATGACCAGAAGACATCTGACTGCCTTCATTTTGGTTGTTTAGACCACTTTAGAAAAAAAATTAATTTTTCATTATATAACTTTCCAGATATACACTTGGACATGTGCTACTTTCTTTTTACATATTCACACAAATGTTGTGGAATTGATGTCATGTTATGCCATAATGAAATGTAAACCTACACCCAGAAATTTAGCGGGTTTTGGGAGGTGTCCAAGAGCACACACAGGGTGAGAGAAAGCCCCAGTATGTGGTTCTGTGCTCATTTCCACAGGAAACACTGTCCCTAACCACCTGGAGAACAGAGTGCACAGGCTGGTGAGGAATGTGGAACCCCTCCTGTAATGTGGACAGGATTATTTTACTTCCTCTCTATGTTGCCCTGAAATATAGAGAGCATCGGGTTTGTGTAGGTGTATTTTCTAACATTTCAATGTCTATGTGTTCCTCCCAAGTCATCTCTGGGATTATTTGTAAGAATTTTGATGAGTGTGTTTGAATCGAATGAACGGCTTATAGGCAGAGTGTGTGATAGGATAAACATGGGTGTCAGAATCAACATTATCCAGAGTGAACAAATCAACCCTCCATAAAACTTCCTGTATTTTCTCTGGAATTCCTCCTTCCTCTTCCCTTCTTCACCCTGTCGACACATAACTATGGGCTTTTCTCATGTTCCTTAGACTAGTTTTAATTTTCAAGAATTTATATTATATGTAATTTTATTTGTAGGAATTTTTTTTTTTTTTTTTGCTCTGCACAAATCCTTGAAAATTCAATCATGTTGCTGTCTGTAGCAAGAATCATTTATTTTAATGTTTGGCAGTTACCCAAACATTAGCATATTTCCATTTTATTTTATTTTTTTATTTTTAAAATTATTTTTATTAATATTCATTATTTGCCCCAGGGGTACAGCTCGGTGAATCATCAGGCTTACACATCACAGCACTCACCATAGCACATACCCTCTCCAATGTCCATAACCCAACCACCCTATCCCTACTCCCACACCCCCCAGCAACCCTCAGTTTGTTTTGTGTGATTAAGAGTCCCTCATGGCTTGTCTCCCTCCCGATTCCATCTTGTTTCATTTTTTCCCTCCCTACCCCCAACGACCCCTGTCCTGCCTTTCAAATTCCTCATATCAGGGGATCATATGATAATTGTCTTCCTCTGGGTGACTGATTTCACTCAGCATAATACCTTCTAGTTCCATCCACCTCATTGCAAATGGCAAGATTTCATTTCTTTTGATGGCTGCATAGTATTCCATTGTGTATATACACCACATCTTCTTCATCCATTCATCTGTTGATGGACATCTAGGTTCTTCCCATAGTTTGGCTATTGTGGACATTGGTGCTATAAATATTTGGGTGCCCATGCTGCTTCAGATCACTGTATTTGTATCTTTAGGGTAAATACCCTGTAGTGTGTTTGGTGGATCATTAGGTAGCTCTATTTCCAACTTTTGAAGGAAACTCCATACTGTTTTCCAGAGTGGTTGCACCAACTTGCATTCCCACCAACAGTGGAAGAGGGTTCCCCTTTCTCCACATCCTCTCCAACAAACGTTTACTGTCTTGTTAATTTTGGCCATTTGAAGTGGTGTAAGGTGGTATCTCAATGTGGTTTTGATTTGAATCTCCCTGATGGCTAGTGATGATGAATGTTTTTTTCATGTGTCTGTTAGCCATTTGTATGCTTTATTTGGAGAAATGTCTGTTCATGTCTTCTGCCCATTTTATGACATGATTATCTGCTTTTTGTGTGTTGAGTTTGAGGAGTTCTTTATAAACTCTGGATATCAGCCCATTGTCTGTATTGTCATTAAGGAATATCTTCTCCCATTCTGTGGGTTGCCTCTTTGTTTTGTTGACTGTTTCCTTTGGTGTGCAGAAGCTTTATTAAAAAATATTTTTATTTTTTTAATTACTTTTCAGTGTACCAGAATTCGTTGTTTATGTACCACATCCAGTGTTCCATGCAATATTTGCCCTTGATAATACCCACCACCAGGCTCACTGTGCAGAAAATTTTGATCGTGATGAAGTTCCACAAATTCATTTTCACTTTTATTTCCTTTGGCTTTCGAGACATATCTTGAAAGAAGTTGCTCTGGCTGAAGTTGAAGAGGTTACTGCCAATGGTCTCCTCTAGGATTCTGATGGATTCATGTCTCACGCTGAGGTCTTTTATCCATTTGGAGTTTATCTTTCTGTATGGTGGAAGAGAATTGTCGAGTTTCCTTCTTCTACACATAGCTGTCCAATATTCCCAGCACCATTTTGTGAAGAGACTGTCTTTTTTCCACTGGATATTTCTTCCGGTTTGTCCAAGATTATTTGACCGTAGAGTTGAAGGTCCATATCTGGGCTCTCTACTCTGTTCCACTGGTCTATGTGTCTGTTTTTGTGCCAGTCCCATGCTGTCTTGGTGACCACTGCTTTGTAGTAAAGCTTGAAATCAGGCAATGTGATGCCCTCAGTTTTGTTTTTCTTTTTCAACATTTCCTTAGCAATTCAGGGTCTCTTTCTGGTTCCACACAAGTTTTAGATTGTTTGCTCCAGCTCTCTGAAAAATTCCGTGGAATTTTGATCAGAATGGCATTGAAAGTATGATGGCTCTAGGCAGTATAGACATTTTCATAATGTTTATTCTTCTGATTCATGAGCATGAAATGGTCTTACATCTTTTTGTGTCTTCTTCAATTTCTTTCATGAGCATTCTGTATTTCCTCCAGTACAGATCCTTTACCTCTTTGGTTAAGTTTATTCCTAGGTACCTTTGGTTCTTGGTGCTATAGTAAATGGAAGTGATTCTCTAATTTCCCTTTCTGTATTTTCATTGTTAGTGTATAAGAAAGCAACTGATTTCTGTACATTGATTTTATGTCCTGCCACATTACTGAATTGCTGTATGAGTTCTAGCACTTTGGGCATGGAGTGTTTGGGTTTTTCATATAAAGTATCACGTCAGCTGCAAAGAGAGAGAGTTCGATTTCTTCATGGATAATTTGAATACATTTTATTTCTCTTTGATGTCTACTTGTTGTTGGAGGACTTCTAACACTATGTTGAACAAGAGTGGTAAGAGTGAGCATCCTTGTCCTGCTACTGATCTCCAAGGGAACGCTGTCAGCTTTTTCCCATTGAGGATTATATTTGCTGTGGGTTTTTCATAGATAGATTTAATGAAATTTAGGAATGTTCCCTCTAACCCTATACTTTGAAGCATTTTAATCCAAAACAGATGCTGTATCTTGTCAAATGGCTTTTCTGCATCAAATGAGAGGAACTTGTGTTTTTTCTCTCTTCTCTTATTGATTTCTCTATCACATTATTGATTTGCAAATGCTGAATCACCCCTTCATCCAGTGGACGAATCCCACCTGGTCATGGTGGATAATTATTTTAATGAAAGGTTGGATCCTATTAGCTAGGATCTTGTTGAGAATCTTAGCGTCCATATTCATCAGGGATATTGGTCTGAAGTTCTCCTTTTTGGTGGGGTCTTTGCCTGGTTTGGGGATCAGGGTAATGCTGGCTTGAAAAAAGAGTCTGGAAGTTTTTCTTGTGCTTCAGTTTTTTGAAACAGGTTCAAGAGAAGAGATATTATTTCATCTTTGAAAGTTTGGTAGTATTACCCAGAGAAATTAAAAATAGTGCTTCCCTATGACCCCGAAATTGCACTACTGGGTATTTACCACAAAGATACAGATGTAGTGAAAAGAAGGGCCATCGATACCCCAATGTTCATAGTAGTAATGGTCACAGTCCCCAAACTGTGGGAAGAACCATGATGCCCTTCAGTGGGCAAATGGATAAGGAATATGTGGTCCATATGTACTATGGAGCATTATGTCTCCATCAAAATGGGTGGATATCCAAAAGATTGAGATTATTCCCAGTATATTCTCAGATCACAATGCTTTGAAACTGGAACTCAACCACAAGGAAAAGTTTGGAAGCGATTCAAACACCTGGAAGCTAAAGACCACCTTGCTTAAGAATGCTTTGTCCACCAGGAGATCAAAGAAGAAATTAAACAGTTCATGAAAACCAATGAGAATGAAGACACTGCAGTCCAAATCCTATGGGATATAGCAAAGGGTGTCCTAAGGGGGAGATACATAGCCATCCAACTCTCCCTGAAAAGAAATGGAAAAATCCAGAACACACCCACTGTCATTACACCTCATAGAAATGGAGAATCAACAAGAAATAAAGCCAACTCCACACACAAGAAGGGAATTAATCAAGAGTAGAGCAGAGATCAATGAGATAGAAACTAGAGATATAGTAGAATGCATCAACGAAACTAGAAGCTGGTTTTTTGAAAGAATCAATAAGATCGATAAACCATTGGCCAAACTAATGTAAAAGAAGAGAGGGAAGACTCAAATTAATAAAATTATGAATGAAAAGGGAGAGATCACAACTAACACCAAGGAAGTAGAAACAAATATCAGAAATTATTATCAACAGTTATATGCCAATAAGTTAAACAACCTAGATGAGATGGATGCATTTCTGGAAACCCACAACCTTCCAAAACTGAATAAGAAATAAATTGACAACTTGAATAGACATATATCTAGTAACAAGATTGAAGCAGTGATTAAAAACCTCCCAAAAAGCAAAAGCCCTGGACCTGACGGATTCTTTGGGGCATTCTACCAGACTTTCCAAGAAGAAATAATACCTATTATCCTGAAGATGTTTCAAAAACTGAAGCAGAAGGAAGACTTTGAGACTCTTTTTATGAAGCTAGCATTAATCTCATCCCCAACCAAGCAAAGACCCCACTAAAAAGGAGAATTTCAGACCAATATCCCTGATGAATATGGTTCCTAAGATTCTCAACAAGATCCTAGCTAATGGGCTCCAACAGCACATTAAAAAGATTATCCGCCATAGTACTGAAGCTAATGAGGTTTATCTGAGGTGTGATTATCGCAAATTGAAAAATTTTCACCCCACATCAAGCTCTCTGCTCAGAGGGGAGCCTGCCTTGCCCTCTCCCTCTGCCTGCCACTCTGCCTACCTATGATCTCTGTCAAATAAATAAATAAAATCATTAAAAAATTATCCACCATGACCAGGTGGGATTCATCCCTGGGTTGCAAGGGTGGTTCAACATTCACAAATCAATCAGTGTGATAGAACAAATCAATAAGAGAAGAGAGAAGAACCACATGGTCCTCTCAATTGATGCAGAAAAAGCATTTGAAAAAATCCAGCATATGTTCCTGATTAAAATGTTTCAAAGTATAGGGATAGAGGGAACATTCCTGAACTTCATCAAATCTATCTATGAAAAACCCACAAGAAATATCATCCTTAATGGGAAAAAGCTGACAGCCTTCCCGTTGAGATCAGGAACATGATAAGGATGCCCACTCTCACCACTTTTGTTGAACATAGTATTAGAAGTCCTAGCAACAGCAATCAGACAACAAAGAGAAATAAAATTTATCCAAATTGGCAATGAAGAAGTCAAACTTTCTCTCTTCACAGATGACATGATATTTTTTTTTTAAATTTTTTTATTTATTTATTTGACAGACAGAGATCACAAGTAGGCAGAGAGGCAGACAGAGAGAGGGGAAGGGAAGCAGGCTCCCTGCTGAGCAGAGAGCCCGATGTGGGGCTCGATCCCAGGACCCTGAGATCATGACCTGAGCCGAAGGCAGAGGCTTAACCCACTGAGCCACCCAGGCGCCCCACATGATATTTTATATGGAAAACCCAAAAAACTTCACCCCAAAACTACTAGAACTCATACAGCAATTCAGTAATGTGGCAGGATACAAAGTCAATGTACAGAAATCAGTTGCTTTTTTATACACTAACAATGAAAAAACAGAAAAAGAAATTAGAGAATCGATTTCATATACTAGAGTACCAAGTACCATAAGATATCTGGCAATAAACCTAACCAAAGTGTTAAAGGATCCGTACTCAAGGAACTACAGAACATTCATGAAAGAAATCGAAGAAGACACAAAAGATGGAAGACCATTCCATGCTCTTAGATTGGAAGAATAAACATTGTTTAAATGTATATACTGCCTAGAGCAATCTGTACTTTTAATGTCATTAAGAACCTTTTAACTTGAACTGTTTTTATACATATACTTGTGTTTTTCTTTTTCTTTTCTTTTTAAAAATACATATAGATATAAGCTTCAAGGAATCATTTTTCCTTATTTGATTCTATCCTTATGTATAAACCAGTTTTAATCCCCCTTTATCTCAGGAAAGTTGAGTCCTTTAACAAAGATATCAATATACACCCAGCAAGAAGCAAAATAACCCTCTTTGTCCACATCGAGGATTTATAACTACACTCCCATCTTTTTCTTCTATCAGTGTTTCTGTGTATTTGTTTTGTTCTGGTATTATATAAATCTTATTTTGGGGGTTCATTTTGGCTGGGTTCTTTTTTTACTTGTCATTTTCTTTTGTCAGTCTTTTTGTTTGTCTGTTTTTGTTTATATACCTTATAAATCTTACTTTTGAAGCTCATTCTGGTTGGGTTTGTCTTTTTTTCCCTCTCTCTCTCTTTCATTTTCCTTTCTTTTTGGTGGTGACTTCTGATTGCTCTGAAGCATTCCAGGATGCACCTTGGCTGGATCATGGTTGATACATTCAGCTATACATCCCCTCAAAAACCTCTCACCAAAATGACTAGGAGGAGGAACACCCAACAGAGGAAAAATTCAGAGACTGTGTCCTCTCCATCAGAACTATTGGGTATGGACATAAACAGTATGTCAGAAAGAGAATTCAGGGTGTGCCTTGGTGGCTCAGTGGGTTAAGCCTCTGCCTTTGGCTCAGGTAATTTTTGGGATCAAGCTCTGCATTGGGCTCTCTGTTCAGTGGGGAGCCTGCTTCCCCATCTCTCTGTCTGCCTTTCTGCCTACTTGTGATTTCTCTCTCTCTGTCAAATAAATAAAATCTTAAAAAAAAAGAAAGGGAATTCAGCATAACAATTATCCAGGCAATGGTTAGGTTGGAGAAAACCATTAGTGACAACATAGAATCTCTAAGGGCAGAAGTGAGAGCCATCAGGGCAGAAGTTAAAAATGTAATCAATGAGATCCAATCTAATCTAAATACTCTAACAGCTAGGGTAACTGGGGCAGAAGATAGAATTAGTGATCTAGAGGACAAACTGATAGAGAAAAAGGATCAGGAGGAGGCCTAGAACAAACAGCTTAGAAGCCATGAAAACAGAATCAGGAAATAAATGATGCCATGAAATGTTCCAAAGTCAGAATTATTGGGATCCCTGAGGGGGTGGAGAAGGAGAAACTAGAAGATATAGTTGAACAAATTCTGGATGAAAATTTTCCCAGTATGGGGAATGGAACAAGAATTCATGTCTCAAGGCAGAATGAACATCCCCACACGCCCCGCACTCCCATGATCAACTAATCTAGAAAGACCTCAATGCACTTGATTGTGGAACTGATGAATCATAATTTTAGAGAAGAGCTTCTGAGGGCATCTAGGTGGAAAAGATTCCTCAGGTACCGAGGAAGGTCCATCAGAATAATATCAAACCTGTCCACAGAAGCCTGGCAAGCTAGAAAGGGCTGGCAAGACATATTCAGGGCATTAAGTGAGAAGAACGTTGAGCCAAGAATACTTTATACAGCAAGGTTGACATTCAGAATGGATGGAAATATAAAGAGCTTCCAAGACCGGCAAGGTTTAAAAGAGTATGTATTCAAGAAAACAAAGAGGCAACACACGGAATGGGAGAGGATATTTGAAAATGACAGTACAGATAAAAGGTTGATATCCAGGATGTATAAAGAACTCCTCTAACTCAACACACACAAAACAGATAATCATATCAAAAAATGGGCAGAAGATATGAACAGACACTTCTCCAATGAAGACATACAAATGGCTATCAGACACATGAACATTTTTTCATGTGTCCTAGCCATCAGGGAGATTCAAATTAAAACCACATTGAGATATCACCTTCCACCAGCTAGAATGGCCAAAAGTAGCAAGACAGGAAACAACATGTGTTGGAGAGGATGTGGAGAAAGGGGAACCCTCTTCCACTGTTGGTGGGAATGCAAGTTGGTGCAGCCACTTTGGAGAACAGTGTGGAGATTCCTCAAGAAATTAAAAATAGAGCTTCCCTATGATCCTGCAATTGCACTACTGGGTATTTACCACAAAGATACAGATGGAATGAAAAGAAGGGCCATCTGTACCCCAATGTTTATAGCAGCAATGGCCACTGTCGCCAAACTGTAGAAAGAGCCAAGATGCCCTTCAATGGATGAATGGATAAGGAAGATGTGGTCCATATACACTATGGAGTATTATGCCTCCATCAGAAAGGATGAATACCCAACTTTTGAAGCAACATGGACGGCACTGGAAGAGATTATGTTGAGTGAAATAAGTCAAGCAGAGAGAGTCAATTATCATATGGTTTCACTTATTTGTGGAGCATAACAAATAGCATGGAGGACAAGGGGAGTTAGAGAGGAGAAGGGAGTTGGGGGATATTGGAAGAGGAGGTGAACCATAAGAGACTATGGACTCTGAAAAACA
>NW_019154317.1:28256-30664 GCF_002288905.1 Enhydra lutris kenyoni | reverse complement strand
TGGACTCTGAAAAACAATCTGAGGGTTTTGAAGGGGCGGGGGGTGGGAGGTTGGGGGAACCATGTGGTGGGTATTGGAGAGGGCACGGATTGCATGGAGCACTGGGTGTGGTGCAAAAAATAAGGAATACTGTTATGCTGAAAAAAAAAAAAGAGTATGTTACCATCAAGCCAGCACTACAAGAAATATTAAGGGGGGTTCTTTTTTTCCTTTTTTTAATTTTAATTTTTTTATTTTTCATAAACATATAATATATTTTTATCCCCAGGGGTAGAGTTCTGTGAATCACCAGGTTTACACACTTCACAGCACTCACCATAGCACATACCCTCCCCAATGTCCATAACCCCACCCCCTTCTGCCAACCCCCCTCCCCCCAGCAACCCTCTGTTTTGTGAGATTAAGAGTCACTTATGGTTTGTCTCCCTTCCAATCTCATCTTGTTTCATTTATTCTTCTCCTATCCCCTTAACCCCCCATGTTGCATCTCCACTTCCTCATATCAGGGAGATCATATGATAGTTGTCTTTCTCCGAATGACTTATTTCGCTAAGCATGATACCCTCTAGTTCCATCCACGTCATCACAAATAGCAAGATTTCATTTTTTTGATGGCTGCATAGTATTCCATTGTGTTTATATACCACATCTTCTTTATCCATTCATATGTTGATGGACATCTAAGTTATTTCCATAGTTTGGCTATTGTGGACATTGCTGCTATAAACATCTGGGTGCACGTGCCCCTTCGGATCACTACGTTTGTATCTTTTGGGTAAATACCCAGCAGTGCAATTGCTGGATCATAGGGTAGTTCTATTTTCAACATTTTGAGGAACCTCCATGCTGTTTTCCAGAGTGGTTGCACCAGCTTGCATTCCCACCAACAGTGTAGGAGGGTTCCTTAAGGGGGGTTCTTTAAAAGAAGAAATAACCCAAGAGTGACATCGGCCAGAAATTTACAGAAACAATCTATAGAAACAAGGGCTTCACACTCAACATGATGCCAATAAAAACATATCTTTCAATGATCACTCTCATCGTGAACGACCCATATGGAACCCCTGCCCATAAAATGGCACAGGGTTGCAGATCGAATAAAACGACAGGACCTGTCCATCTGTTGTCTACAAGAGACCCATTTTGAACTTAAGAATACATCCAGACTGAAAGTGAAGGGATGGAGAAGCATCTTTCATGCCAATGGGCTTCAAAAGAAAGCTGGGGTAGCAATTCTCACATCAGATAAATTAGATTTCAAATTAAGGACTTTAGTCAGAGATAAAGAAGGACACTACATCATTCTTAAAGGGTCTATCCACCAAGAAGATCTAATAATTGTAAATATTTATGCTCCCAATATGGGAGCAGCCAACTACATAAGACAACTGTTAATCAAGATGAAGAGTCCTACTGATATGAATACATTAATTACAGGGGATTATAACACGCCTCTATCAGAAATAGACAGACCATCCAAGCAGAAAGTTAATAACGAAAGAAGAGCACTGAATAACACATTGGACCAGATGTACCTCATTGATATATACAGAATATTCCACCCCAAAACAACGAATACTTATTCTTCTCAAGTGCACATGGAACTTTCTCCAGAATAGACCACATACTGGGTCATAAATCAGGGCTCAACCGATACCAAAAGATTGAGATTATTCCCTGCATATTCTCAGAACACAGTGCTTTGAAACTGGAACTCAACAATAAGAAAAATTTTGGAAGGAATTCAAACACCTGGAAGCTAAAGACCACCCTGCTTAAGAATGCTTGGATTAAAAGTAGATTAATTATTGCTAAAGGCTAGAAGGATGGGACAATGAAGAACAAGTGCTATTGGGTGGAGAGTTTCTTTTTACAAAAACACAAATATTTTGGGATTTGCCTATTCTGGGCATTTCACATAAATGGACTCATACAATTTGTTGCCTTCTGTTTATGGCTATGTTTACATCGACTGCACAGTTTCAAGTTTCATCCATGTAGTAGTATGTATTAGTTCTTCATTACTTTTATGGTTGAATAATATTACATTGTTAGAATTTACTACAGACATTATGTTTATACATCTTAAACAAAAAATGGATGCTTTCCACATTTGGACTATTATGAATAAAATAAAACTGCTGTGAACATTAAAAAAAAGAATGCTTGGATTAACAAGGAAATCAAAGAAGAACTTAAAAAATTCGTGGAAACCAGTGAGAATGAAGACAAGGCATTAAACAACGTGTGTTGGAGGGGATGTGGAGAAAGGGGGATGCTATTACACTGTTGGTGGGAATGCAAGTTGATGCAGCCACTTTGGAGAACAGTGTGGAGATTCCTTAAGAAATTAAAAATAACACTTCCCTATGACCCTGCAATTGCACTACTGGGTATTTACCCCAAAG
>NW_019154317.1:16805-28156 GCF_002288905.1 Enhydra lutris kenyoni | reverse complement strand
GCATTCCCACCAACAGTGGGAATGCAAGTTGATGCAGCCACTTTGGAGAACAGTGTGGAGATTCCTTAAGAAATTAAAAATAACACTTCCCTATGACCCTGCAATTGCACTACTGGGTATTTACCCCAAAGATACAGATGTAGTGAAAAGAAGGGCCATCTGTACTCCAATGTTCCTAGCAGCAATGGCCACGGTCACCAAACTATGGAAAGAACAAAGATGCCCTTCAGTGGACGAATGGATAAGGAAGATGTGGTCCATATACACTATGGAGCATTATGCCTCCATCAGAAAGGATGAATACCCACCTTTTGTATCAACATGGACGGGACTGGAGGAGATTATGCTGAGTGAACTAAATCAAGCAGAGGGAGTCAAATAACACGGTTTTTCTTATTTGTGGAGTATAAGGAATAACACGGAGGACATGGAGAGATGGAGAGGAGAAGGGATTTGGGGGAAATTGGAGTGGGAGATGAACCATGAGAGACTGTGGACTTGGAGGAACTAACTGAGGGTTTTGGAGGGGAGGGGGATGGGAGGTGGGGTGAGCCTAGTGTATTAAGTATTAACTGTATTAAGTATTAAGGAGTATTAAGTGTATTAAGTATTAAGGAGGACACATATTGCATTGAGCTCTGGGTGCATGAACAATGAATTCTGGAACACTGAAAAGAAATTTAAAAAATAAATAAAAATTAAAAAGAATAAATAAAAATTTAAAAATAAAAAAAAACAAATTATAAGGATGGGGGAACATTCCTCAACTTCATCAACTCTATCTATGAAAAACACACAGCAAATATTATACTCAATGGGGAAAAGCTGAAACCCTTCCCTTTGAGATCAGGAACATGACAAGGATGCCCACTTTCACCACTTTTGTTCAACATAGTGTCCTAGCAGCAGCAAACAGACAACAAAGAGAAATAAAAGGTATCCAAATTGGCAATGAAGAAGTCAAACTCTCTCTCTTCGCAGATGACATGATACTTTATATGGAAAACCCAAAAGACTCCACCCCCAAAGTACTGGAATTCATACATCTAATCAGTGATGTGGCAGGATTCAAAATCAATGCAGAGAAATCAGTTGCTTTCTTATACACTAACAATGAAAATATAGAAAGGGAAATTCGAGAATCGATTCCATTTACTAGAGCACCAAGAACCATAAGACACATGGGAATAAACCTAACCATGGAGGTAAAGGATCTGTACTCGAGGAACTACAGATCATTCGTGAAAGAAATTGAAGGAGACACAAAAAGATGGAAGACCATTCCATGCTCATGGATCAGAAGAATAAACATTGTTAAAATGTCTATGCTGTGCAGAACTATCTATAATTTCAGTGTGATTCTGATCAGAGTTCCACCAGCATTTTTCAAAGTGCTGGAATAAACAACCCTAAAATTTGTATGGAACCAGAAAAGACCCTGAATTGCTAAGGAAATGTTGAAAAAGAAAAACAAAGCTAGGGGCATCATGTTGCCTGATTTCAAGCTTTACACAAAGCTTTGATCACCAAGACAGCATGGTACTGCAATACAAAAAGACACATAGACCAGTGGAACAGAATTCAGAGCCCAGATATTACTGGCAACTCTATGGTCAAATAATCTTCAACTAAGCAGGAAAAAATATTCAGTGAAAAATAGACAGTCTCTTCAATAAATAGTGCTAGGAAAATTGGACAGCTATGTATAGAAGTATGAAACTCGACCATTCTCTTACAGCATACACAAAGATTATCTCAAAAAGGATGAAAAACCTCAATGTGATACAGGAATCCATCAAAGTCCTGGATGAGGACATAGGCTGTAACTTCTTCAACATCGGCCACAGCAATTTCTTTCAAGACACGTCTCCAAAGGCAAAGGAAACAAAAGTGAAAATAAACTTTTGGGACATCATCAAGATCAAAAGCTTCTGCACAGCAATGGAAACAGTCAACAAAACAAAGAGACAATGCACAGAATGAGAGAAGATATTTACAAATGATACTACAGATAAAGGGATGATATTCAAGACCTATAAAGTAGTCCTCAAACTCAACACCCAAAAAATAATCAAGTCAAAAAATAGGCAGAAGAGTCCAATAAATAAATAAAATATTTAAAAAAATGGGCAGAAGAAATGAAAAGACACTTTTCCAAAAGAGACATGCAAATAGCCAACAGGCCCATGAAAAAGTGTTCATCATCATTAGCCATCAGGGAAATTCATATCAAAACCACTAAGGCATACCACCTTAAACCAGTTACAATGGCAAAAGTGACTAGGCATAAGCAATGAATCTTGGAACACTGAAAAAACAAAATTAATTTTAAAAAAGTGAGAAGGCAAGAAACAACAAATGTTGGAGAAGTTATGGAGAGAGGAGAACCCTTTTACACTGTTGGTGGGAATGCGAGTTGATACAGCCATGTTGGAAAACAGTGTGGAGATTCCTCAGAAAGTTAAAAATAGAACTATCTTATGACCCAGCACCTGCACTACTGGGTATTTACTCCAAAGATAAAGATGTAGTAAAAAGAAAGGCCACATGAGCTCCAATGTTCATAGCAGTAATGTCCACAAGAGCCAAACTGTGGAAACAGCCAAGATGCCCTTCAACAGAGGAATGGATAAAGAAGAGGCAGTTCATATATACAACAGAATATTACTCATACATCACAAAGGATGGGACTGGAAGAGATTTGCACCAGCATTGATAGGACTGGAGGAGATTATCCTAAGTGAACTGAGTTAAGTAGAGAAAGACAATTATCATAAGGTTTCACTTATTCATAAAAGATAAGGAATGCATGGAGGACATTAGGAGAAGGAAGGGAAAAATGAAGGGGTGGGAACCAGAGGGGGAGATGAACGATGAAAGACTATGGACACCAAGAAATAAAGTGAGGGTTTTAGAGAGGAGGATGGTGGTGGGATGGGTTAGCCTGGGATGGGTATTAAGGAGGGCACATACTGCATGGAGCCCTGGGTGTTATATGCAAAAAACGAATCATAGGACACTACATCAAAAACTACTGATGTGCTGTATGGTGGCTAAAATAACATAACAATAAAAAATAAAAACTAAGTGCATGGCCCTCAGTCATAGAGTGTCTTTAGATTTTTGGTCCCTGTCACCTCCTCAGCCCAGCACAGATGAGACTTCCACAGCATTTCTGACACAGGCAGCATGTGGGTTCTCACATCGCGTCTCTTGCACAGTAATACATGGCCGTGTCCTCAGAGTTCAGGCTTCTGATCTGTAGATAGGCTGTGCTGACAAAGGTGTCCCTGGAGAAAACAAATCGACTGGAGAAGCCCTGGGCATATGTTGGATTCCCAGTTTTTGTGTTGATCAATCCCATGTACTGCAGGCTCTTTCCTCATGCCTGTCACACCCATCTTATTGCATAGCTGGTGAAGGTGTACCCAGATGCCTTGAGGAGACCTTCACGGATTCCCTGGCTTCCTCACCTCAGCTCAGACTGCACCAGCTGCACCTGGGAATGGACACCTGTGGAGAGGGAATTGGAGAGGATGCAGTCATGCTGAATGACCCTGTTCCCCTCCTCTGCCAAAGGACTGGGGGAATCCCCCACCTGTAGCCAATACCATCAGGAAGAGGATTCTCCAGCTCCAGTCCATGGTGAGGTGCTGTGCTCTCACGGTTTGCATAAAGGATTGTGTGCAGTTGTTGGGTGATGTTCTCAGGGCACAGACATGTGCATATTTAACTTAGTACACCTTGGCTCATTTAATTTTCCACAAAGCATAATATTTCATATCAGAAATGGCTCATTCAGAGAGAAGACACATCAGAGAGGAAACACATTCCTGGGATGCTGAGCGCCCACATTTGAACCTCTGTCTGAGGACATACACCCTTGCCACATCCCCGACTCTGTATTACCAGAGCTCTTTTCACTGAGAATGAGCCCGAGTACAGAGCCATGGAGGCCACTGGGTAAGGCAGTTTCCTTAGGAGCAGAAGCGAGTGCTGATCTGGGAACAGGGGACCAGGGATGGCAAACCTGATGTGTCAGTCCCTGTGGACCTGTGTCTGTGATGCCCTGTGCACCTCCCTTCTCAGGTGGATACGTGGAGTCTGGGTAGAGAAACACCTAAACCTGACTCAGGTCACTTGGATGCTGTGTCTGATAGACTCAAATGCACATATTGTAATGAAATGCTGGTAAGTCTAACTTAACTATGTGTATAAAAATTACATATTCCTACAGAGTCTCTTGTAATCAGGTAATGTGTTCAAATGTAAACATCAAGAAGTCATCCCCTATTTAAGATAAAAAGTCATGATCATCAAACTAAAAATGATTTAATTAATAAAAGATGTCTCATTTAATGGTAAATGACTAAGCCATTTCCTTGGATGCCATGGACAAGTCAGACAAGCTCTGTGATACCCTGTATCAACATTTTCATGGATAAAGAAGATGGGGTATATATATACGATGGAATTTACTTAGCCATAAAAAATTTGCAAAGACATGGATGGAACTAGAAGGTATTATGCTAGAGTGAAATAAGTCAACCAGGGAGAGACAATTATCATAAAATTTCACTCATATGTGAAATTTAAGAAACAAAACAGGATCATAAGGGAAGGGAGGGAAAAGTAAAATAAGATGAAATCAGAGAGTGAGACAAACCATGAGAGACTCTTAAGTCTAGGAAACAAACAGGGCTGCTAGAGGGGAGGGGCTGGGGTCTGGGGTAAGTGGGTGATGGACATTAAGCAGGATATGTGATGTAATGAGCACTGGGTGTTATATGCAACCGATGAGTAACTGAACTTTCCCTCCAAAACTAATGATACACTCGCTATATTTTAATTAAGTGAATTTAAATTAAATAAAATAATTTTCAGTTGGAGAAGCAAAGTAACTAGTTCTAAATATGTAACAACAGAACAAACCCCCATTATTCATGTGTGACATGAGGAATCTGATTTCTGGTCAGATCTGTCAAAGCCTGGAAGTCTTTAGTCTGCCCATAAGCTGAACAACTGAGTCACCAGCTCTTCTCAAACCCACCAGAGATGTTGTGATAAGATATCTTTGTCTGATCAGGCGGCTATGACAAATACTGCCTGGGTAAGGTATAAACTGTAGAATGAATTCCATCAGAGTTCTGAAAGATGGAAGTCCAAGATCAAGTTATGCAGCACATCCAGGCCCCCTCACTCAGCCTGTGCTGGGAGGGGGTCAGTCCCAGTGGTCTCCAAAATGTTGTGAACAGTAGTTCTAGGCTTCACTTTAGATTCTCATAATGCTCTCAGGGTCTTGATGAGTATCTCCTGCATTACATTGAGATGGTCAACACATAACCACCCCCTCGTCAAGTATTTCCACATCCTTCCTGATTTCTCTGGAACAAGATCTCTCATTCCCTCCAGCAGGAACAGGCTGAGAATTTTCCAAAATTCTCAGTTCTGCTTCACACTGATTAATGATTATGTCTTCATATCATTTGTTCTTACCACACTTCACCATAAGAATTCAAGAGAAACCTTGCTGATGCTTTAAGCCTTTTCTCAGAATTTCCCTCAGACTCTTACCAAGTTGCACCTCTCCCACGGTCTTCCTTTCAGATCTCAATGCAAGCAAGCTCTCTACCAGTCTACAGCATAGGTCCCCTCCATTTCTCAAAGGCACCTTCCACACTTGTGTGTGACATCATCAGAGTGGCCTGTACTGTTCATATCTTACCATGTACATTTCATAAGCATTTAGATACTCTCTAGGAAGATTGGGGTTTTCACAGTAGGTCACTCCTTTCCTTCTGGGGTCTCCAATTAATTAACCTTTATGACACCTTCCTGACAATGTAGGGTTCTTCTGCACACATCACAGAAGGTGCCAGCCTTTACCCATTACACAGATCCAAACCATTTCATGATTTAGGTCTTTGTTACAGCAGCTCCATACTTCTAAGGATGGTATAAAAGAGAGTACAACCTGGTTAGCTTAGAAATAATTTTCTCACATTCCTGCAGCCTTCTAAGTGCAAGATCAAGGTATTGGCATATTTGCTGTGTAGTGAATGCCTCCATCTGGATCATTGGGTGTGTCTTTAAACTGCGTCTTCATATGGCAAACGGAAGGTTTTGAGAATCCGGTGGGATCATAACAGCTCTGACTCCATTCATAACATAACATTCTCCCAGAAGCCCTTACTTCTTTGCCATCTTATTGGACATTACATCACAACACTTGAATTTGCAGGGAACTCATATATTCAGATCATAGTGCAGGAAAAACTGTGGCCAAAAAATTGAGTTTACAAATGGGCATATGCAGGGAATCTCAACTTATTAAGTCAAAAGCCACCCAAGGATATATCCGCAGGAAGCACAGGAAAGTAGAAAATTGAACTGTAGATGGTGATTTGATGAAGGTTCAGTGTGGAGATGTCTGACTTGAGGCTCCTGTGGAATTGGTGGCAACCTTAAGGGTGTCCTACAAGTTTGTGTTTTAAGTCCAGAAGCCCCACCTCATTTCCCCAGGAAAGAAAGGATGAACATTTGCTGTGCTTCTGAGGTGGGGAAAGATCCTCTTGAGAAACTTGCCAGATAAATCAAGACCTGGGGGAAGGTAAATGCCAAAATCAAGTCCATTCTAGATTTCTGGGTGGGGTAAGGGAAGCACCCCCTCCTCTCCCTTTCCCTTAGGCCTTCCTGTGTCACCTGAGTGAGGTGTAACCCAAGATTCTCTTGTGAGTATCACATCAAGTTTCTTAGATCAGGGATAGAAAGACCAACTATAGACTGTAAATGCCTATCTATACCCACACCTTATCCCCCTACCATATGGATCTTCTATAATAATAACAGAAGAAAAAGCAAAGAGAACTAGAAAACGGGAAGTTATTTTTGAATTCTGTATGGAAATCCAGATCAAAATGAGACAAAAGCAGGGACATGAGAGGAAATGTCAGTGTTGTCTCATTAGTAGTTGATTCATTATTTTTCTGTTGAATCACAATTTAGGTTATAAGTCCCATTTCAGCCCCACTTTAGGGTTCTGTCATCATGGTAGACATTCATTATTGAGCCTACTCTACAACTAGCACATGGTGGGGATCAGGAAAGAATGACAGGGCTCTAGCTCCATGGGGCTCAGGGTCCAGGACAGGTTGAGGGAGAAGTTACAATGGGGCAGAGTGAGGTCATGGTGGCTTTCTGTGGGATACTTGAAGGATAACACCAGATGGGCAGGGACCAGTCTCTACCAGCCAGATCTTAGGATTCATGTGGATTTCCTGTGTGGAAGCCAGGAAACACGTTTCAGACACAACCTCCAAGGCTGCTCTCATAGACCCCAGAACAGGACCCAGCAGTACTGCGATGGGTTTTTCTGTCTGGCTTGTCATCCAGCAGGTCAACCTGCCTGTTTCACTGGGGGACATCAGAGAGCATATCGCATGAGGTGGGCTGCCTTTCCACCCAAGAAATGGAGCGGTGCCTCCAGAGGGACTGTTCCTGATCACCAGTGTCCACCCACTTGGATAATGAGACAGAAGATAAACTGTAGCTAGGGGACAAGGACCCAGTTTGGGCAGATGTTCTGGGTGTATTTTCATAACTGTGTGGAGGCAGTGTGTGCCTGCTGAGGGCAGAGAATAGGAACGAATCTCACAGAAAGCCTGGGCTGTGCAGGTGCTTTTCAGGGATGATGAGAATTTCCACAGGTCCTTTTTGGAGAAAGAAAAACATGGTATAGATGAGGTTGATGAAGGAAAGTTCCCTAAGGACTGGTGAGATCTCATCTACACATACACAATGTTATCTCGTTCTGGTTGGCTGCATGGAGAATATGAGAAATTAGACAAGGAAGAAATAACCATATATATCCCTGAGTGATTCTAGAGAGGCTAGAGGGGAAACCCCCTATCTCAATAGAAAGCCCCTCCCCCGCAACTGTCCCTGCTCCTGGGTCTGATTTGTGTCTGTGGTTCTGAGTGCACATTGCTGATGTGAGCACCTCCTGGTGTCCTGAGCACCTCAAGAGCACTGAACTATCTGATCCTTCTGTCCTAAGCACTCCCTGGTGCCCTGAGAGCCCCCTGGTGTTCTGAGTGACTCCTGGTGACTTGAGCACCTGTTGGGGACCTGAGCTCCCTCTGGTGACCAGAGGGCCTCCTGGGGCCTCGAACACCCCTGCAGCCCAGCTACTCCTGTGTCCCTGCAGGAAAGTTTGTGTCGGGGCTCACCCCAAGTGTGTACACATTGGGTGCACACATTATAGTAACACACAGTGGTGTCTTCATCTCTCAGACTGTTCATCTGTAGGATCAGCATGTTCTTGCCATTGTCTCAGGAGATGGTGAATTGGCCCTTCACAGTGCCTTCATAGTATATGTAACTACCACCACTCATAATGACTGAGACCCACTGCAGCCCCTTCCCTAGAGCCTGGAAAACCCAGTCATGCTGTAGTCACTGAAAGTGAACCCAGAGGCTGCACAGGAGAGTCTCAGGGACCCCCCAGGCTTCACCAGGTCTCCCTGACTCCACCAGCTGCACCTCCCACTGGACACCTGCAGACACAAGACATTGGGGTCAGGAAACTGTCCTTCACTTACTGTTTTTCTTACTCATATCCACTTTTTTATTCAATGTCTCTTATTCTCTGTAAATGACCTTTGAAAAGAATAACAAGGAAAACCCAGCCAAGAATAAACTCCATCATGAGGTGTCTGTGTTTTGTCCTGAGCACTGAATGGAAAACCTGGGAATCCCAAGACTGGGGCTCCCATCCCAGCTGCAGGCTCGGGGCTGGGCTGGTTTAATCAGCAGAGGGTGGACCCTATTAGCATGTCCCTTGACTCTATAGCCAGCATGGTATCTATACTGACAGAGAGTATATGTGCTGCCGAAGCGAGCACTATACTGACAGAGAGGACAGAGGACAGAGCAGGTATGACTGCCTTTGATTTGGTGGTACTGACAGCATTTGGGAAAATATGAAGTTTAATTATATGATTTTCAAAGCACCCACTTGGTTTCCATTTACCAGTTTGATTTCACATAGTCACACAAATTGTGGTGTAAGTATCATGTTTCCCCTTAAAGTGACATGGTCCTACACCCAGAATTATGGAGTGTTTGTGAGGTGTCCAAGAACAGTCTGGGGTGAGAGTGAGACACAAGATTTGGACTTGTGCTCCTCCCATAGGACCTACTACCCACCCTGAGCCCCCTGCAGCACAGACTGCACAGGCTCAAGGGGAACGTGGGATCCTGCCTGTAGTGAGGCCAAGATGACTTTGTTCTAGAATTTATCTGAAATACAGAATCAGTGCGCGTGCAGGTGTTCTTTCAAGTCTCTAAGGTTTCACTGTCAATGGGTTCATCCCAAGACATCTCTGGGAGTATTTGTAAAAGTTTTGATGAGTGTGCTTTATGCAGGATGGACTGCACACAGACAGAGAGTGTGATATGAGAAACAGGTGTCAAAATCAACAGTATCCAGAGCAATCAAATCCAATTTCCACAAAATTTCCTGTATTTTCTTTGCAATTCTTCCTTCCTCATTCCTTCTTTACTCTGTCCTCGCATTACTATTGATCTTCATGTTACCTCACACTAGCTTTAATTTTCTAGAATATATAATTCAGTAATTGAGTGAAATGTACCTTTATTTCTAGGGCTTCTACTGCTGAGCCAAATACTTGACAATACCCCCATATTGAGTATAATTTTTTATGATGGGCAGCTTTCCAAAGATGACATAGAGCACAATATGTCCACCTTTTTTTCATTTTTTTAAAAATTTATTTTCAGCATAACAGTATTTATTGTTTTTGTACCACACCCACTGCTCCATGCAATCCGTGCCCTCTCTAATACCCACCACCTGGTTCCCCCAACCTCCCACCCCCCCACCTCTTCAAACTCTTCAGATTGTTATCAGAGTCCATAGTCTCTCATTGTTCACCTCCCCTTCCAATTTCCCCCAGCTGCCTTCTCCTAACTCCCCATGTCCTCCATGCTATTTGTTATGCTCCACAAATAAGTGAAACCATATGATAATTGACTCTCTCTGCTTGACTTATTTCACTCAGCATAATCTCTTCCAGTCCTGTCCATGTTGTTACAAAAGTTGGGTATTCATCCTTTCTGATGGAGGCATCATACTCCATAGTGTATATGGACCACATCTTCCTTATCCATTCATCCATTGAAAGGCATCTTGGTTCTTTCCACAGGTTGACGACTGTGGCCATTGCTGCTATAAACATTGGGGTACAGATGGCCCTTCTTTTCATTCCATCTGTATCTTTGGGGTAAATACCCAGTAGTGCAATGGCAGGGTCATAGGGAAGCTCTATTTTTAATTTCTGAGGAATCTCCACACTGTTCTCCAAAGTGGCTGCACCAACTTGCATTCCCACCAACAGTGGAAGAGGGTTCCCCTTTCTCCACATCCCCTCCAACACATGTTGTTTCCTATCTTGCTACTTTTGGCCATTCTAACTGGTGTAAGGTGGTATCTCAATGTGGTTTTAATTTGAATCTCCCTGATGGCTAGTGATGATGAACATTTTTTCATGTGTCTGATAGCCATTTGTATGTCTTCATTGGAGAAGTGTCTGTTCATATCTTCTGCCCATTTTTTGATATAATTACCTGTTTTGTGTGTGTTGAGTTTGAGGAGTTGTTTATAGATCCTGGATATCAACCTTTTGTCTGTACTGTCATTTGCAAATATCTTCTCCCATTCCGTGGGTTGCCTCTTTGTTCTCTTGACTGTTTTCTTTGCTGTGCAGAAGCTTTTGATTTTGAGGAAGTCCCAAAAGTTTATTTTCGCTTTTGTTTCCTTGGCCTTTGGAGACATATCTTGAAGAAGTTGCTGTGGCTGATATCGAAGGGATTACTGCCTATGTTCTCCTCTAGGATTATGATGGATTCCATCTCACGTTGAGGTCTTTTATCCGTTTTGAGTTTATCTTTCTGTACAGTGTAAGAGAATGGTCGAATTTCATTCTTCTCCATATAGCTGTCCAGTTTTCCCAGCACCATTTATTGAAGAGACTGTCTTTTTTCCACTGTATATTTTTTCCTGTTTTGTTGAAGATTAACTGACCTTAGAGTTGAGGGTCCATACCTGGGCTCTCTACTCTGTTCCACTGGTCTATGTGTCTGTTTTTATGCCAGTACCATGCTGTCTTGGTGATCACAGCTTTGTAGTAAAGCTTAAAATCAGGTAACGTGATGCCCCCAATTTTATTTTTGTTTTTCAACATTTCCTTAGCGATTCGGGGTCTCTTCTGGTTCCATAAAAATTTTTGGATTATTTGCTCCAGCTCTTTGAAGAATACCGGTGGAATTTT
>NW_019154317.1:9039-16705 GCF_002288905.1 Enhydra lutris kenyoni | reverse complement strand
TTATTCCCAGGTATCTTACGCTTCTTGGTGCTATAGTAAATGGAATCGATTCTCTAATTTCCCTTTCTGTATTTTCATTGTTAGTGTATAAGAAAGCCACTGATTTCTGTACATTGACTTTGTATCCTGCCACGTTGCTGAATTGCTGTATGAGTTCTAATAGTTTGGGGGTGGAGTCTTTTGAGTTTTCCATATAAAGAATCATGTCACCTGCAAAGAGAGAGAGTTTGACTTCTTCATTGCCAATTTGGATACCTTTTATTTCTCTTGATTGTCTGATTGCTGTTGCTAGGACTTCTAATACTATGTTGAACAAGAGTGGTGAGAGTGGGCATCCTTGTCGTGTTCCTGGTCTCAACGGGAAGGCTGCAAGCTTTTTCCCAATGAGGATGATATTTGCTGTGCGTCTTTCATAGATAGATTTGATGAAGTTCAGGAATGTTCCCTCTATCCCTATACTTTGAAGCGTTTTAATCAGGAACGGATGCTGGATTTTGTCAAGTGCTTTTTCTGCATCAATTGAGAGGACCATGTGGTTCTTCTCTTTTTTCTTAATAATATGTTCTATCACATTGATTGATTTGGAATGTTGAACCATCCTTGTAGCCCAGGAATGAATGCCACCTGGTCATGGTGGATAATGTTTTTAATGTGCTGTTGGATCCTGTTTGCTAGGATCTTGTTGAGAATCTTAGCATCCATATTCATCAGGGATGTTGGTCTGAAATTCTCCTTTTTGGTAGGGTCTTTGCCTGGTTTGGGGATCAGAGTAATGCTGGCTTCATAGAAAGAGTCTGGAAGTTTTCATTCTGCTTCAATTTTTTGAAACAGCTTCAGGAGAATAGGTGTTATTTCTTCTTTGAAACTTTGCTAGAATTCCCCAGGGAATCCTTCAGGTCCTGGGCTCTTGTTTTTTTGGGAGGTTTTTGATCACTGCTTCAATCTCGTTACTAGATATCGGTCTATTCACGTTGTCCATTTCTTCCTGGTTCAATTTTCGGAGTTTATAGTTTTCCAGGAATGCATCCATTTCATCTAGGTTGCTTAGTTTAAGGCATATAACTGTTGATAATAACTTCTGATGATTGTTTCTACTTCCTTGGTGTTAGTTGTGATCTCTCCCTTTTCATTCATTATTTTATGAATTTGGGCTTTCTCTCTTTTCTTTTGGATTAGTGTGGCCAATGGTTTATTGATCTTATTGATTCTTTCAAAAAACCAGCTTCTAGTTTCATTGATACGTTCTACTGTGTCTCTGGTTTCTACCTCATTGATCTCAGCTCTAATCTGGATTATTTCCCTTCTTATGTGTGGAGTTGGTTTGATTTGTTGTTGATTCTCCAGTTCTTTAAGGTGTAGAGTCAGCTGCTGTGTTCTGGATTTTTCAATTTTTTTGAGGGAGGCTTGGATGGCTATGTATTTCCCCCTTAGGACCGCCTTTGCTGTATCCCATAGGTTTTGGACCGAAGTGTCTTCATTCTCATTGGTTTCCATGAATTGTTTCAGTTCTTCGTTGATCTCCTGGTTGATCCAAGCATTCTTAAGCAAGGTGGTCATTAGCTTCCTGGTGTTTGAGTCCCTTCTGAACTTTTCCTTGTGATTGAGCTCCAGTTTCAAAGCATTGTGATCTGAGATTATGAAGGGAATAATCTCAGTCTTTTGGTATCAGTTGAGTCCTGATTTGTGACCCAGTATGTGGTCTATTCTGGAGAAGATTCCATGTGCACTTGAGAAGAATGAGTATTCTGTTGTTTTAGGGTGGAATGTTCTGTATATATCTATGAGGTCCATCTGGTCCAATGTGTCATTCAATGCTCTTGTTTCTGTATGGATTTTCTGCTTTGATGATCTGTCTGTTACTGAGAGAGCCATTCTAAGATCTCCTACTATTAATGTATTCATATCAATATGACTCTTTATCTTGATTAACAGTTTTTTTTATGTAATTGGCTGCTCCCATATTGGGGGCATAGATATTTACAATTGTTAGATCATCTTGGTGGATAGTCCCCAAAGAATTATGTAGTGTCCTTCTGTATCTCTGACTACAGTCTTTAGTTTAAAATCTAATTTATCAGATATGAGAATCGCTACCCCTGCCTTCTTTTGAGGCCCATTGGTATGAAAGATGTTTCTCCATCCCTTCACTTTCAGTCTGGGTGTATCTTTAGTTTCAAAATTGGTCTCTCATAGACAACATATGGATGGGTCCTGTCGTTTTATCCAATCTGCTACCCTATGTCGTTTTATGGGCGCATTTAGGCCATTCACATTGAGAGTGATTATTGATTGATACGTTTTTATTGACATCGTGTTGCCTTTGAAGCCTTTCTTTCTGTAGATTGTCTCTATATTTCTGGTCAATGCTATCTTAGGATTTTTCCTCTTTTATAGAACCCACCTTAATATTTCCTGCAGTGTTGGCTTGATCGTTGCATAGTCTTTTAAGCCTTGCTGGTCTTGGAAATTCTTTATCTCTCCATCCATTTTGAATGTCAGTCTTGCTGGATCAAGTATTCTTGGCTGCATGTTCTTCTCATTTAGTGCCCTGAATATATCTTGCTAGCCCTTTCTGGCTTGCCAGGTGTCTGTCGACAGGTCTGACGTTATTCTGATGGCGTTTGCTCTGTAAGTAAGGAGCCTCTTTGTCCTAGCGGCTTTCAAGAGATTATACCTACAATTATGATTCCTCAATTTGACTATCAGGTGCCTTGATGTTTTTCTGGAATCTCTAATCTTGGGTGGAGACTGTTCGGCCTCTAGTACATGAAGGCTGGTTCCATTTGCGATATTGGGAAAATTTTCATGAAGAACTTGTTCCACTGTATCTTCTAGACTTCTTTCTTTATCCTCCCCTTCAGGGATTCCAATGATTCTGACGTTGGAACGTTTCATGGCGTCATTTATTTCCCTGATTCTGTTTTCATGGTTTCTAAGCTGTTTGTTCCAGGCTTCCTCTTGATCCTTTCTATCTGTTTGTCCTCCAGATCACTAATTCTATCTTCTGTCTCAGTTACCCTAGCTTTGAGAGAATTTAGATTAGATTGGAACTCATTGAGAGCATTGTGAACCTCAGCCCTGGTAGCTTTTAACTCTGCCCTAACATTGTGAACATCCTGTCTGGTCGCTTTCAAGTCAGCCCTAATCAATTCGTTTTTGTCATCCATGGCCTTCTCCAACCTAGCTATTGCCTGGATAATTGTTAGCCTGAATTCTCTTTTCGATATATTGTCTATGTGGATAGCCGTTAGCTCTGTTGCAGAAGGTCCATCCTCTGTATTTTTCTTCTGTTGGGCATTCCTCCTCCTAGTCATTTTGGTGAGAGATGACTGAGCAGATGCACCTGGTTGTATCGACCGTGGTGCAGTCTGGGTGCACCCTGGAACACTTCTGAGCAATCAGGATTCCCCACCCAAATGAGAGATAAAAGAAAAGAAAAAGAAAAAATAAAAGAGAGAGAGAGAGAGAGAGACAGGAAAGCAAGGGAAGATGAAAGAGAAAGTTCAGCCCAAATGGACCCCAAGGTAAGATTTATGAGGTATACAAACAAAAACAGACAAACAAAAAGACTGATAAAAGTATATAACAAGAGAAAAAAATATATATGCAAATAAAGGAAGAACCTTGTCGAAAAGAACCCCAAGTGTAAGGTTTATATACTATCAGGACAAACACAGAAACACAGAAACACTGGTGGAAGAAAAAGATGGGAGAGTCGTTATAAATTCTCAGTGTGGGTGAGGAAGGTTGTTTTGATTCTTCCCGGATGTATCTTGATATCTTTGTTAAAGGACTCAACTTTCCTAGGCTAAAGGGGGATTAAAAATTGGTTTACATATAGGGGTAGTATTGATTGGGGAAAGGGGATTACTTTCAAGTTTAACTCTATATGAATATTAGAAAATAAAAATAAAAAAGGAATAAACTAGACTAAACTAAACTAAAATATAAAAAAATTAAAAAGAAAGAAATGCAAAAGAAAAACACAGGTGTATGTATCAAAATGTTCAGGTTAGAAGGTTATTATGGAATTTGATGTACTGGACAGCTCGCTGTGATGGTAAATAGGTTAAAAAATTATCTATAAAAAATGAGCCAGAATAGTGGGAACAAATTAAAAATAAAAGTTGTCCTATGAAGTAGTGGTGGTGGTTCTCTTGTAGTCTTTTTTTTTTTTTTCTTTCCTGGCTGGTTTTGTGGGGGAGGGGCCTGCCACGTGGGTTTTCAGTCAATGATGTTCCCTGAGTTAAGTCCTCCAGTCCTGCTCAAGGGGGTGGGCTCTGAAGAAACCGTTTTTTTCAGGCTTTTGTTCTCTGGAGGTTTTTATGTTTGTTCACCTTTTCAAAAATTTTTTTCCCCTCTTGCCTTGACCACTTTTGATGGTTTTTGTAGGTTTAGAGGAAAGCAAACTGCACCCTGACCTCCCTCTCAGAGAGAAGCCTCAGTCTGTTCTACTGTGGGTGTTGCAGAGCCCATATAAATTCCCCCTTGGCCGCTGGCAGAGCTGGTTCTGAGTTGCGGTCACTAGGGACGCAGGATCTTCTGCTTGTACCCAAAACCACGGCAGCAGCGGCGGCTGTCTGGGCAGCTCCAGACCGCCAGAGAGGTTCCAAGGAGAGATCGCACACTGATATTTTCCCACTGGCCAGGGCTGGGAGTGCCTGGTCTTTCTGGTCTAAGAGCGTCCGGCTTGCATGCACCTCAGGGAGGGTCTGGGGCGCACGTCTTAGGCTCTGAAACAATGGCACATGTCAAAGAGCGCCGGCTGGGCCTTTGTACCTCTCTCAGGGGAGGATGAGGGGTGCGCACATCTCAGGCTCTGTAGCAGGGCTGGCGCATTCTGCCTCACAGGGGCCAGAACCCACGCAATCTTGGGCGCGCTGGTGGCTCAGGGACCAGACCTGATTTCTCCGCCACACTCTCTCTGGCTCCACACCAGGGGAGGCTGTCCTGGGACTGGGGACTTAAGCCCCTGTCCCTAGCCGCCCCGATTCCCACAATTTCCCCCCCTCCCACGCGATCTTTTGCTCTTTTGGAGTGCTTTCAACCAGTGTCCAAGTTAATGCTGGCCCCCAGAGGCAG
The DNA here is from genome assembly GCF_002288905.1 of Enhydra lutris kenyoni. Taxonomy (NCBI): domain Eukaryota; kingdom Metazoa; phylum Chordata; class Mammalia; order Carnivora; family Mustelidae; genus Enhydra; species Enhydra lutris. Next base: position 11,623 of record NW_019154317.1, on the reverse strand, counting down.
GGCACTCTCACTCGTATTAGGGGTATTACTTTCCAACCGGTCACCTCTGGTGGCTCCCCCCCCCCTTTTGTTTATCTTTGGATATTAGTCTGCCTTTCCCACTCAGCTTTACCTGCCCATTGGCGTCTTCTGCTCCTGTAGAGATCCAGATGTGTATAATTCTGATCTCAGGCTGATTTCATGGGTGATCGGGGTTCTTTGGTAGGTAATCAGCTCACTTTAGGGTACAGGTTGAAAAGGCGCCTCCTCCTACTTCCCCGCCATCTTGTCCTCCCACAATATGTCCACTTTTAAGCCGATGATTGGGCTTGGAATTGTTCCCATGTTTCTGTATTTTATTTTCATTTATGTATTTATGTATTTATTTATTTATCTACTTATTTATCTATTTACTTTAGTTACCATACGGACATCATTATATTTGACGTAGTGTTTCTGTATTTCAGTAAACTCACAACTCAGATTGGAGTTGCAAGAGCTAAAGAAATAAATAGAACAAACTTCAGATCAACAAATTCATGTCAATATATCTTCTAATTGTGGTCACGAGACAAACAATAATCTTAAACTCTCAGGAGTGGCAAGTACTCACATGGGCTAAGAAGCAGGATCTTGTCATATTGTGAATGCAGATCCCTGATGACAAATAAACTATCACTAAGTTTAGGTAGAATATTTAATGGATTTCTTGTCATCATGTGAGCTATAGATGTTATAGCGTGAGGTTATCCAGGACCATATCATTAAATCATAGATTACATCTGTGGCAGAGAGTTTTACCTCTGGATATTTCTTCTGCTTTGAATTCCTCTCTCTAGCCATTTCGCCCAGAGAAGTGTGGATGAATGAGTGAACAAAAGCATAAATATCAACCCAAGTGCAAGCAAAATACACAGTAGAGAAGTCTGGAGAGGTCAGAACCAAACAAAGAAAAATGCTGGGTGTGGAAAAGAGAATATAATCTCCCAGTGGACAAAACAGTGGGATCCACTTGGTCCTGTGTATATTTTGGTCTGCCTGTTAGAAGAAACTAAATCCCATAATTGTAAAGAAAGAAAAACTTATATATATACAAAAAAAGTGAATATAGTGAAAGTATGTCAATAATGAATATATATGTATAAAAAGTACGTGTTTGAAATTCTAGTTAAAAAAGACTTCAAAACAGAGTTGTTAAAATAACGAAGTCATTGAAAAAAAAAAAGAATTTAAATTGAAATAGCTATGAATCATGAGAAACAATCTCAAATTCTGTGTAGTATTTTCCCCTAGAGCTGGAGTTGTGCAGTGCTGAGTGCTCTGTACACGTAGTGTTCTGTGTTCTTCCAGAGAATGCACTGATTCTCAGGTGTCTCTGTGTCAGTGGTTGTACCACCCCTTGCCAGGGGTCAGGGTCAGTGTAAGCTGTTTCTAGTTTCTAGTTTTTCTATTTGGCTTTTGTTCCCTGAAGGCATTTGAGTCTCTTTAGAGGATGAGAATAAAAATGGCCATATGGTGATCTCCATCCTGGGAGCTGAATGATCCCAGCCCCTTTCTTCAGTAAACACTCGGGGATAAGAGGTCTTCCCTTTTGTGTGTGCCACTGTGTAGACTCCTGTGGTGTGCACCTGCACCAGTCCTTCTGGGTAGGTGGATGGTCCTGCCTTTCTGTCCTCAAGATCCCCCATGGAGAGTGGTACCCTGGTCATGTGCACTCCTGAGCCACCTCTCCTGTGGGATGGCAGTGGGCCACTGCATTTTTTGGCATTTGCAACATCCCTACCCCACACTGAGATCTGTCACCAGAGCCCACAGGGCTCTGGGTTTATAGCAAACTGAGCTGAGAGCCCCTCCCAAGTTCTCAGACCATAACCAGTTTCTCTGCTGCAATGCTGAGAAACGCTGCAGGTTCAGACATTCCCATTTTGTCTGTGTCTCCAAGATCCTGAGACCACACACTCCCAGCTAAGATTCTGCCACCACCTTCACCAAAGAGCACCCTTCGAGCAGGAATTTCTCTCACTGGAGCAGATTTCTAAAGGCTCTGGTTTTGCAATCAGGGACTATATCACTTATGTTGGCTGGTTTTCTGAAGTTCCCTCCCCCGTTGTTTATCTTCTAATATATCTTTAGGGTAAATACCCAGTAGTGTGATTGCTGGGTGGTAGGGTGGCTCTATTTCCAACTTTTTGAGGAACCTCCATGCTGTACAGAGTGGTTGCACCAGCTTGCATTCCCACCAACAGCGTAGGAGGTTCCCCTTTCTCCACATCCTTGCCAACATCTGTCGTTTCCTGACTTGTTAATTTTAGCCATTCTGACTGGTGTGAGGTCGTATCTCATTGTAGTTTTGATTTGTATTTCCCTGATGCCAAGTGATGTGGAGCACTTTTCCATGTGACTGTTGGCCATCTGGATGTCTTCTTTGCAGAAATGTCTGTTCATGTCTTCTGCCCATTTCTTGATTGGATTATTTGTTCTTTAGGTGTTGAGTTTGATAACTTCTTTACAGATTTTGAATACTAGCCCTTTATCTGATATGTCATTTGCAAATATCTTCTCCCATTCTGTCAGTTGTCTTTTGGTTTTGTTAACTGTTTCCTTA
>NW_019154317.1:0-8939 GCF_002288905.1 Enhydra lutris kenyoni | reverse complement strand
AGCCCTTTATCTGATATGTCATTTGCAAATATCTTCTCCCATTCTGTCAGTTGTCTTTTGGTTTTGTTAACTGTTTCCTTTGCTGTCCAAAAGGTTTGATCTTGATGAAATCCTAAAAGCTCAGTTTTGCCCTTGCTTCCCTTGCCTTTACTGATGTTTCTAGGAGGACGTTGCTGTGGCTGAGGTTGAAGAGGTTGCTTCCTGTGTTCTCCTCAAGGATTTTGATGGATTTCTGTCTCACATTGAGGTCTTTCATCCACTTTGAGTCTATTTTGTGTGTGGTGTAAGGAAATGGTCCAGTCTCATTCATCTGTGTGTCGCTGCCCAATTTTATTGTATTTTAATTATTTATTTATTTAAAACTTTTCGATTTTATTTTAGAGATTACATCTGTGGCAGAGAGTTTTACCTCTGAATCTTTCTTCTGCTTTTGATTCTTCTCTTTAGTCATTTTTCCCTAAGAAGTGTGGACGAATGAGTGAACAAAAGCACAAATATCACACCAAACGCAAGCAAAATGCACAGTAGAGAAGTCTGAAGAGGTCATAATCAAACAAACAAAAATGCTGGGTGAGGAATCGACGATATAATCTCCCAGTGGACAAAACAGGGGGATTCCCTTGGTCCTACATATGTTTAGGTCTGCATGTTAGAAGAAACTAAATCCCAAAACTGTAAAGAATGCAAAACTTATATATATACAAAAAAATTGAATACTATGAAAGTAAGCCAAAAATGAATATATATGTATAAAAAGTATGTTTTTGAAATTCTAGTTAAGAAAGACTTCAAAACAGAGATGTTAAAATAACAAAGTCATTGAAAAGAAAAAAAAGGAAAAACGAAAAAGAAAATTTTAAACTGAAATAGCAATGAATTATGAGAAACAACCTCAAATTCTGTGTAGTATTTTCCCCTCGAGCTGGAGTTGTGCAGTGCTCAGTGCTCTGCACACGTGGTCGTCCGTGTTCTTCCAGCTGTTCTTCTGGGGGAGGGGCCTGATGCATTGATTCTCAGGTGTCTCTGTGTCAGTGGAGTTGTACCACCCTTTGCCAGGGGTCGGGGTCAGTGTAAGCTGTTTTTAGTTTTTCTATGTGACTTTTGTTCCCTGAAGGCATTTGAGTCTCTTTAGAGAATGAGAATAAAAATGGCCATATGGTGATCTCCAGCCAGGGAGCTGAATAATCCTAGCTCCTTTCTACAGTTAACACTCGGGGATAAGAGGTCTTCCCTTTTGTGTGTGCCACTGTGTAGACTCCTGTGGTGTGCACCTGCACCAGTCCTCCTGGGTAGGTGGAGCGTCGTGCCTTTCTTTCTCCAGATCCCCCACGGAGAGTGGTCCCCTGGTCATGTGCACACCTTAGCCACCTCTCCTGTGGGATGGCGGTGGGCCACCACATTTTTTGGCGTTTGCAACATTCCTCCTCCACACTGAGATCTGTCACCAGAGCCAGCAGGGCTCCGGGTTTATAGCAAACTGAGCTGAGATCCCCTCCCAAGTTCTCAGACCATAACCAGTTTCTCTGTTTCAATGCTGAGAAACCCTGCAGGTTCAGGCATTCCCATTTGTCTGTGTCTCCACGATCCAGAGACCACACACTCCCAGCTAAGATTCTGCTCCCCCTTCACCAAAGAGCACGTTTCAAGCAGGAATTTTTCTCACTGGAGCAGATTTCTAAAGGTTCTGGTTTTGCAATCAGAGGCTATATTGCTTATGTTGACTGGCTTTCTGAAGTTCCATCCCCTGTTGTTTATCTTCTGATATTTCTCCTTTGTTTCACCTCTTGGCCCTCCTTCCTTGAAAAAAGTGGTTCTTTTTCCATTTATAGAATTCTAGCATTTTTTTCCTTACCTCTCAGGTTGAACTCATAGATGTGCCGAGTGACTAGATAGTTATGTAGCTAAATTCAGGGAAGCAGATAAAATGAAGTCTCTGACTCTTTTACCATCTTGCTTGATCAGTGCATTTAAGAACTCTTAATTGTACATCATAATAGCTCAGTTACAGTTTATTGAGGAGAAGAGTAAACATCACTCAAGAGCCTCACCTAATCCTCTGGAAAGGGGGTTCACATTTTTGTTTATATGAAGGATATTTATTTCATATAAGGTAAAATTATGACTGTGTTATTTTCTCTATATTCAGAATGAGTTTGATTTAAGAAGATGCATACTAATGCCCACATTTACAGAAGGTTGATGTGTGATGGTGAAGTCTATGTGTCAAAGTGACTGGGTCATGGGTGCCCAGATTAAACATTACTTCTGTGGGAGCCTATAATGCTATTCCAGAAGAGACTAGTATTTGTAACCATGGTCTCTGGGCCAGTGGGCCTCATCCAATCCATTAAGGTTCTGAATAGAATGAAATGCAGAGGGAGGAATTCCCTCATTCTTCTTTCCTGTATGCTTGATCTGGAACCTGCTTGTTCTGGAACAGGAACAGTCCTGTCCTTCTGCCTTTGGAGACAATTACTCTTTCATATCTCCAGGTTCTCCAAATTATGCTATTTCAACAAAGCTAATATATTAGACCAATGCAGCCCTTTCCTTGGAGTTTCTCAGACCCAGCTCATCCTGCAGATACTGAAGGTGAACCCACAGGTTGCACAAGAAAGTTTCAGGGACTCCAAGTATTTCACAAGGTCTCCCCCAGACTCCACCTACCGCACTGCACATGGACACCTGCAGACATGGGATCTCCACTGTTTCTCTCACTCATCCAGTCACATACTCAATGTCTCTTGTTCAACATAAATTAGCTTTTAAAATAGTAACTAGGGAAACCCAGCCAAGCACAAAATCCATGCTGAGTTGTTTGTGTTCTGTTGTGATCACTGCATGGGATCACCTTGGATTCCTGGTCCTGGAGCTGCTCTCTCATTTCTAGGGTCAGGGCTGGGCTGCTTTAATCAGCAGAAGGAGGGCCCTATTTGCGTGTCCTCTGCCTATACAGCTAGTTTGGGATCTGTGTTTACAGAGTGGGCAGCGACCAGATCAGATGTGATTGCTTTTGACTTGGTGGTATTGACAACATTTGCAAAATAGGATTTTTGATTAAATGATTTTACAGAGTACACACTTGGGGTTCATGTGTTATATAGTTTTTACATATTCACACAAATCTTGGGGCATAGATGTCATGTTACCACAGAAAGAGATGTGAACCTACATCCAGAATTGTAGAGGGTTTGTGAGACGTCCAAGAGCAGATATGTTGTGAGAATGAGCCTCAGGATGTATAACTGTTCTCCTCCCCATGGGACCTCCTGCCTTTATGAACCACTTGCAGAAAAGAATGGGCAGTCTCATGAGGAATGAGGAACCCATCCTTTATGGGGACAAGGTGGTTTGCTTACTCTAGAGTTTCCCTGAAATACAGAGTGAATCAGGCTTCTGAGGTGTGTTTTCAAGTCTCTGATATTGCACTATCTCTGCCTTCCTCCTGAGTCATCTCTCAGATTATCTGTAATAACTGTGGTGTAGGTATTTGACACAGGATGAAGTTCACACGTATGGAGTGTGTGATATGGGAAACACTGGGTCAGAGTCAACATTCTCAAGAGTGATAAGGTCATGTCCCCTTGTATTTTCCTGTATTTTCAATGGAATTCCTCCTTCTTCTCTTCCTTTCTTCACTCTGTCCCCACATAACTATTGATCTTTCTCATGTTACCTTACACTAGGTTCAATTTTCTAGAATGTAAAAATGTTAGTTTTACTGTATGTCCTTTTATTTTTAGGGCTTACTTTTCTCAGCATCAATCCTTGGGAATATATCCATGTGGCTGTGTGTAGCAAAAATCATCAGTTTTATTTATTGGTAGCATTTCAGACAATGAACACAGGAGAATTTTATTTTTTCAGTAGTTTTTTAGGATTGGGATCATTTCCAGTTTCTGGTATTTTAATAAAGTTGCTTCCTAGCCTAGACTTGAAGGTGTAGTGTTCAGAGAATGCGTTATTTATACACTTTCCAGAACAACAACTAATGGGAAGTAGTGTGGAGGCACACATTTGCATCAATGTGGGAGTTTATCCAACTTGGGAGGGTTTTCTTATTTTGTAATTGATTTTTTAAATTAAATTAAATTATTTCAGTGTTCCAGAATTCATTGTTTATGTATCATAGCCAGTGCTCCATGCAATATATGCCCTCCTTAATACTCAGCATCAGAGTCACCTAAACTCCCTACCCTTCCCTTCCCAAATCCTCAGTTTTTTTCTCAGAATCCACAGTCTTTCATGGTTCATGTTCCCCTCTGATTTTCCCCACTTGATTTTTTCTTTCCTTCTTCTAATGACCTCTAAGTTGTCCCTTAGGCTCCACAAATAAGTGAAACCATACGATAATTGACTCTCTGCTTGACATATTTCACTCAACATAATCTCCAGTCCTTCCATGTTGATACAAAAGTTGGGTATTCATCCTTTCTGATGGAGGCATCATACTCCATAGAATATATGAGCCACATCATCTTTATCCATTTATCTTTTGAATGGCATCTCAGTACTTTCCACAGTTTGGCAACTGTGTCCATTGCTGCTATGAACATTGGGGTTATGTAGTTGTTTTTAGAAGCTCAGTTTCACAGATGGGAATTAGTATTTATTTATTTATTAATTTCCTTCAGAGTGTTATTTTTAAGTATTAGTGTTAGAGTTAGGTTTAGATTTCAGGATTAGGGATTAGGGACTAAGGGTTAGGGCTCAGGGCAAGTGCCCAGTATTTTGAAGTTCAGAACATCCACAGAAAATAAGTCTCAATCTTTCCTAGGATGAGAATGGTCCTGGAAGACATCTACTGAACTGAGTAAGAAGGAGTTTTGGTGCTCTACATACTTGTTTTTTTAAAATGTTGATTCTATAGGTGGACAAGTTGTCAGATGAGTAGGGAACCTTATTTAAATTGGTCCCCTGAATTGAGCTGGATACATACCAGACAACTCTGAACACCCGCAAAATCAATCTGAGATGTAAGAAGATATATCAGGATCTATACCTACAGAATATCTCTGGTGGCCGGTTTTGAGACATGAACTGTGGAGCCATGATTCTGTGGGAAGATAATACAAGATAAATGGGAGAAGGAGGCAGCCTCTGAGCTCCTGCAACCCTGGAGTGCAAAATTTTCCTGTGCTGCTGGTCACGCACAGACTTACAGACCAGTAGCAGCAGAGAAAGGATTTTAGGGTAGCTGCCTCTCTGAAACATGGAGCTGCAGTGTCTTGCATGCAAACTTGGGGTGGCTGGTTGTTTTAGAAGCACAAAGGGCAGAGACATGCCTGGACCTTGTAGCAAGGGCTGGGAATGCTGTTGTGGGGTGCACAACCCACGACGCTGTGGTTTTTAGCAGCACAGACAAAAATGGAGTCAGAGTGGCCTGGAGGACTTTCTGGAGAACAGTTTGTGATCTCTCAGTTCTGATACAGAAGACTGAATACAGTTATTTCTTCTCTGACTCTCCGAAGAGACACAGAAAGCCACCAGGGAAAACTTTGAGAGAAGAAAAGCCCCCCAAAACTCGCTTCACTGAGCCCATCCACCCACAAGGGGCAGGGCAACTCTGCCCAATAAGGGTTGCTTGAGTAATGCTGATGCAGTCCCCTTCTCCAGAAGACTGGGTGAAAGAACAAGAGGCCTACAACCCTGAGGTCCCTATAAAACACGTGCATTTTGCTTGGGTTATGGTCAATAACTTGGACTTTGTATATTCCCTCAACCACTCATCAGCAGAATGACTAGGAGGAGGAATACTCAACAGAGGAAAAATTTGGAGACTGTGACCTCTGCCACAGAACTAATGGATATGGATATAAGCAACATGTCAGAAATACACTTTAGTGTAACAGTTATACAGATAATGGCTAGGTTGGAGAGAACCATTAACGGCAACATAGATTCTCTAAAGGAAGAAGTGAGAGATGATTTGGCAGAACTTAAAAATGCTGTCAGTAAGATCCATTCTAATCTAGATAGTCTAAAAGCCAGGATAAATGAGGGAGAAGAATGGATTAGTGAAGTAGAAGACAAACTGATAGAAAAGAAGGATTAGGAGGAGGCCTGGAACACACAGCTTAGAATCCATGAAAACAGGGTTCAAGAAATAAATGATATTTATATCATTTATATCATTTATATAATTTATAATTTATAATGATAGTTATTGTATGAATATACAATTATTGGGATCTCTTAGTGGGTGGAGAGAGAGAGAGGACTAGAATATATATTTGAGCCAATCTTAGGTGAGAACTGTCGCAGCCGGCGCGACAACATGACCAGGGTCGAGAGGGCAAGAGGATGGTGAGACTAAGACGAGACACAAAGAAATGGGGACAGGAGGGGCAAAGTGGATGATGTCCAAGCAGTGCCAATTTTATTCAAGGCTATGAGGCATTATATAGCTAACAGAAACAATCTATAAAAAAGTATCTATTTTTAGCTGATTACTAAAGAATTTGCAACATACACATAAAACCCCTCAAGCTTCCTTATTATCTATTTCCCAAGCACTAATAGCAGACCTCTGACACCAGTGGTCTCTGTCTTCAGATAATTCTTTAACCAGGTGCACTATCTTCAGCGTGGCTCAAGACATAGTTTATGGCCTGTGCAAGGACAACACAATCCCACAATGGTTTAATGAACAGGCCTGTTTTGCCCATTCCAGATAAGCACATGAAGGCAACCACGTCAGCGAGTCTTAGGATCCATAGCTCAGGCCCTTTCTCAAGCGCTGCTCAACTTTTCCACCTACAGGGCTATTAGCCCCTGGGCTTCAAGGAGGCGCAAGTTGGGGCCTGGTTTGGTCTCTTGACTCTACCCCAGTCTGCGGCTGCCTACAGAGAACATCCCTAATCTGGGGAATGATATAAGCACTCATGTCCTAGAGACAGAGAGCACCCCTCTCAAGATCAAGGAAAATAAACCAATGCCACGGCACGTAGTAGTAAAATATGCAAATCTTAAAAGCAAGGAAACCATGCTAAGGGCAGTTATGGGGAAGAGATTCCTTATGTACAGAGGGAGGAGACTCAGAATAATGTCAGACCTGTCCACAGAGTCCTGGCAACCCAGAAAGGGCTGGTAGGATATATTCAGGGCATAAAGGTAAAGAATGTGCAGCCATGAATACTTTGGCAAGTTTCTCACCTAGAGTGGATGGAGAATCAAGGGACTTCCAAGACTGACAGAGACTGAAAGAATATGTAACCACTAAGCTGGAACTACAGGAAATATTAAGGGGGGTCCTAAATATGAGAAAGATGCCAAAAGTGTTATAGAACAGAAATTTACAGAGACGATCTATGGATATAAGGTCTTTACAAGCAACATGATGACAATAAAATCATATCTTTCAATAATCACTCTCAACATGAACGTCCTAAATGCTCCCATAAAATGGCACAGTGTTTCAGATTGGATAAGAAGACAGGACCTGGAGGAGGGGACAAGATGGCTGGGAAGTAGGAGGAGGCGCCTTTTCAATCTGTACCCTAAAGTGAGCTGATTACCTACCAAAGAACTCTGATCACCCATGAAATCAGCCTGAGATCAGAATTATACACATCTGGATCTCTACAGGGGCAGAAGATGCCAGTGGGCAGGGAAAGCGGAGTGAAAAAGGCGGACTGATACCCGAAGATAAACAAAAGGGGGAGGGAGCCACCAGATGTGACCAGTTGGAAAGTAATACCCCTAATAGGAGTGGGGACCAGCATTAACTTGGAGACTGGTTGAACGCACTCCAAAAAGAGCAAAAGAGCGCAGGGGGGAAATAGTGGGAATCGGGGTGGCTAGGGACAGGGGCTTAAGACCCCAGTCCCAGGACAGTCTCCCCTGGCGCGGAGCCAGAGAGAGTGCAGCGGAGAAACCAGGTCTTGGTCCCTGAGCCGCCAGCGCGCCTGAGATTGCGTGGGTTCTGCCCCTGTGAAGGGATGGGAGCCACGCAGGAGGGCAGAACACGCGAGCCCTGCTACAGAGCCTGAGATGTGCGCGTCCCTCGTCCTCAGCTGAGAGAGGTATAAAGGCCCAGCTGGCGCTCTTTGACACGCGCCATTGTTTCAGAGCCTAAGACGCGCGCCCCAGACTCTCCCCTGAAAGAGGTGCGTGCAAGCCGGACTCTCTTAGACCCAGAAAGACCAGGCACTCCCAACCCAGGCCAGCGGGAAAATCTCAGTGTGTGATCGCTGCTTGGAACATCTCTGGTGGTCTGGAGCTGCCCAGACAACCGCCGCTGCCATGGTTTTGGGTACAAGCAGAAGATCCTGCTTCCCCAGGGACCATGACTCAAGCCTGCTCTGCCAGCAGCCAAGGGGGGATTTATATGGGTTCTGCAACACCCACAGAAGAACAGACTGAGGCTTCTCTCTGAGAGGGAGGTCAGGGTGCAGTTTGCTTTCCTCTAAACCTACAAAAACAATCAAAAGTTGTCAAGGCGAGGGGAAAAAAAAAAAGGTGAACAAACATAAAAACCTCCAGAGAACAAAAGCCTGAAAAAACTGGTTTTCTCAGAGCCCACCCCCTTGAGGGGGACTGGAGGACTTAACTCAGGGAACATCATTGACTGAAAACCCACGTGGCAGGCCCCTCCCCCACAAAACCAACCAGGAAAGAAAAAAAAAAAAAGACTACAGGAGAACCACCACCACTACTTCATAGGACAACTTTTATTTTTAATTTGTCTCCACTATTCTGGCTCATTTTTTATAGGTAATTTATTAACATATTTGCCATCACAGCGAGCTGTCCAGTACATCAAATTCCATAATAACCTTCTAACCTGAACATTTTGATACATACACCTGTGTTTTTCTTTTGCATTTCTTTCTTTTTAATTTTTTTATATTTTAGTTTAGTTTAGTCTAGTTTATTCCTTTTTTATTTTTATTTTCTAATATTCATATAGAGTTAAACTTGAAAGTAATCCCCTTTCC
>NW_019154316.1:30264-67802 GCF_002288905.1 Enhydra lutris kenyoni | reverse complement strand
AACAGTTTAGCTAAGTATAAATGGCACTAATTAAAGTATACAAAAATATAAATTAGAAAGTAATCTCATTTTAGTTTTATATGCATTAACATATAAAAAGTCCCACTTTATGAGACCTCTAAAAGAATCAAAATCACGTCTACAGCTCTATCTTAAACTCCAAATCTGAGAACAATTTTAATGTATTTTGACTTAATAATAGTTTATATTAAAATAAAGACAATCCCGAATACAAACTTTTTACAACATTAATATTTTAGGCAGGTTTTTCCTTTAAAAAAACAAAACAAAACAAAACAAGAAAACAACAGAAAAACCCAGAACCAAATACAAACTTTTTTTTCTGCATTTCACAGTACTGGTTATTATATGTTGTTTTCCTTATAAAATCTTTGACTTTATAAATTGTGTACAGTTCGATTTTAAACCATCAGCTCCTTGAAAAGTTGTGCAAATGAAGAAAAATATGAAAATAGTGTGTTATCAGTCTTTTTTAAAAGATTTTATTTATTTATTTGAGAGAGAATGAGAGGGAGCATGAGAGAGGAGAAGGTCAGAGGGAGAATCAGACTCCCCAAGCTGCTGGGAACCTGATGCGGGACTCGATCCTGGAAGTCCGGGATCATGATCTGAGCCGAAGGCAGTTGCTCAAACAACTGAACCACCCAGTCGCCCTATTATCAGTCTTTTTAAATGAGTTTCATAACAATAGAACTTTTTTCCCTGAACTGATTGGAAAAGTAAGGCAAATCCACTTCTTGAAATGTAGCATTTTGCAAGTCATTTATTTTTCTCTTGCTCCTTCCTTTTCTTTCAACAGATGAACAAGTTTCTTTTATGAATTTTGAGAAATTAAAATATTTATGATTATTAAAATGATTTCTAGAGACATGTCACCCTTCAGGTATCTACCCCACATACTTGTCAAGGCTGCATCTCCCATGGCTGTTCTTGTGGCTTCCTCCACAAGCAACTTCCTGCCTCTGGAGGGTGCTCTCTTCCAGAGCCAGGGTGGGGGAGCTAACCCGCTGGCACTGCAGCCCTCAGACCACAGCTCCCCACAGTAGGATCTTGTCTGAGGGCACTGGCCAAAGAAACAGCTCTCTGTGCCTGTTGACTGAATTCATGCATGCTGATAAAAGGGTCTGCACACTCTTCTGTCAAAATATCTTACTTTCAGACAGTTTTGGATGAAAAATACTTGCCAATAAACATGTAACATAAGTGATGCTACTGAAGCTGAATCATAGGAAGAAAAATAAACAGAATGCCGGTCAGGAGTGGTGGTTCAAGGAGCATGGCAGTATGTTCCAATGCCTTCACTAGAGATGTATAGTTCCGTTGTTTTCCAGCATGTGGGTCATTTGGTGATGGAAGCTGAGGTGAAGGAACACTGGTGTCCTGTGTGGCTTTAACAGGGAAGGCTGTTTCTCAGTCTCTGTTGGTGTTCCTGGCAGTGAAGGCCTGCAGGCTTCCCATCTAGTTCAGGCCACTCTGAATGTGTGAAACATGGGTTTCTACATTATTCTGAAAAGAACTGGTATTAGAAGGTTGTATTGTACTCCTGATACGATTTAATGAATCTGTGTATGATTTGAACTCAAAGAAATTCAGCTTTCCTTCTGCCAGACACCTAATTTGCAATAAAGTAGGAGTGAGCTGGAGATTAAGTCTCTCAGATTTTCATTCTGAACACGGGGCCATCCAGTGGAGGAGCCGACTGCCAGAGAAGCTCCTGGGCTTCCTCCTCACACCTCTGTCTCCTACCCTTGGGCTGGTCTGCAGACTGCCCACCCTGGTCTGGAGAAGTCTCTTAGGAGTACTGCTGCACTTCATGCAAAATTTTGTTGAAGTCCTTGTTGAGTTGCTCAAGTTTCAGAAGGATGGTTGCATATCTCCACTGAAATTCAATGTTTATGGTCATGGGATAGGATTTCAATTTTTCTGCTTCTGTGTTCATTGCTCTTAATTTTTTGATATGTTCTTTTTTAATCATGAAAATTTTTGACAGTTTGGTCACTTGGATAAAGAATTGTACTGGAAAACTACCTAGCGTTTCAATGTCAGAGCCAGAAATCTTACTTATCCAAGGTGACTGTTAATACAGAATCATCATCCATAATTGGTGACTGGAGAGGAGGAGTATAATGTAACCATGGTGGAGTCATAAAGAATCAGGAAGGTCCCTGGTTTTGTCCAATGGCAGCAACTTGCATTGTCTCATGAGGCTCATTACTAAGAACTTCATAGTCAGGGATGGTATGGGTGCCAAGCCCGGCCCTATTAAAAGTTACTCTATACGTAGCATTAAAAGTATCCAAAGCAACGATTTGTCCAGTGAAGAAACCATCATGAACACCACATAATAGAGCTGTAACTTTGGTTGCAATAACCAGGAGCAAAGGAATTTCATCTGGGAGATCTTCAAACTGGGAATCATCTGCACTTTTGTTTGTAGGGGTCTTATTTTCTGCCATTTCTGTTTTAATGCTGGTCTCTCTTCCTCAAAAAATGCACAAGAACATCTCTTTGGTTTTCCCATAAGTCACCTGATTTTTCTATTCTTGTTAGCTTTCTTGTTGTTAAATTAGGAAAGTACTCCTCCTCCTGACAGACACAGAAGTCATCATTGCCTTCAAACCGTTGCCTATCTATATTTGAGTAGAACCATCTGTATATGCACCACTTATGTGCTTTAGGAAGCTTGAGTAGGTTATGTAATCAGAAACCAGGCTTCTGTGAGGCTTTCTTATCTTGTGTGGATATTGTTGTCATCAATTTCAGTGGGGCCATTGCAACTCTCTAGTTTATTTTGGGTGATCCTTTATTTATCTGTTTGTCATCTTCATCAGAAAAGAGTCAACTCCATTTTGAATTTCTGAAAAGCATCTCCACAGTGGAGCCCATATACCTGCATTTACAAACAGTTTTTTGGTAAAGAACTGTACTTTTCATTCCATGCGTTCGATAAGCTTCCCTCTTTTAATGCACAAGAACTTTTGCAGAAGAGCTCTGGTCAGGCAACTGGAAGAGCTCCACCATCTTGAAAGAGCTGCTTCTATATACATTTTAATATCAGCTTGTTGATCTCTACAAAGCAAACAAGCAAATAAATGAATACCTTGCTTGGATTAAAAAAAAAGATTTTAGGGGTACCTGGGTGGTTCAGTGGGTTAAAGCCTCTGTTTTTGGCTCAGGTCATGATCCCGGGGTCCTGGGATCGATCCCTGCACTGGGGTCTCTGCTTGGCGGGAAGACTGCTTCCACCTCTTTTTCTCTGCCTGAATTTCTGCCTGCTTGTGTTCTCTGAATGTCAAATAACTAAATAAAAATCTCTATAAAAATATTTTATAACTAAATAAGTTATTTGACAGAGATAGGTAGAGAAAGAGATAGACAGTGAGAGAGTGAACACAAGCAGGGGGAGTGGGGGAGGAAGAGGCAGGCCCCCTAACAGAAAAGGAAGCCTGATGTTGGGCTAGATCCAAGAACCCTGGGATCACGACTGGAGCCAAAGGCAGATGTCCAACAACTAAGTCCCCCATGGTTGGATTAAAAAAAAAAAAAAATATATAAATATATAAATATATATTTAAATTATAAATAAATATAAACAAATATTTATATATGTATGTATATATATATATATATAAAATTATGTTTAATTAGCCAACATCATACATCATTAGTTTTTGATGTAATGTTCAATGATTCATTAGTTCCCTATAACACCTAGTGCTCATCACCACAGGTGCCCTCTTAATACCCATCACCTGGTTACCCCCTTCCCCGGCTTCTGTAAACCTCAATTTGTTACCCAGAGTACAGGGTCTCTTATGTTTTGTCTCCCTCTCTGATTTTTTTTCCCATTCAGTTTTCCCTCCCTTCCCCTCTAGTCCTCCATGCTATTCCTTATGTTCTATATATGAGTAAAATCATCTGATAATTTTCTTTCTCCTCTTGACTTTTTTCACTTACTGTGATTGGATTTTAATTAGAAGTGAATTTAAAGTGTAAATAAATTTGGGGAGAATTGAAATATTAACAATTTAACTCAATTTATGAGCACAGTACATTTCTCCATCTACCTACATCTTTGATTTCAATGTTTTCAGTGTTTTATTATATTAATCTTAAATACATTGTGAAAGTGTATTTAAATGTGAAAAATACTTCAAAATATTTTTGCTACAATTGTACTTGGTAATTACTATTTCAATTTATAATTGCAATTCAAAGTGAAAGAAGATTGATTTTTTTTCATATTGCTATTATACCTCATTATATCGGACTTTATTTATTGGCACTAGTGCTTTTTCTTTAGACTTTTAAAAGTATTTCTCTGTAGAACAACATGTTATATATGAGTGGAGTCTTTCTTTCTTTCTTTCTTTCTTTCTTTCTTTCTTTCTTTCTTTCTTTCTTCTTTCTTTCTTTCTTTTCTTTCTTGTACTGGCTAGGACCACCACTGTGATGTTGATTAGGAACAATAAGATAAGAACACTTGCTTTGATTCTGATGTATGAGGAGAAGCATTTACTCATGTTATGAAGTATGATTTAGCTGTACTTTTATTGTAGTTTTGTTTTATTTTTGTTTTTGTTTTTTTCATTTGCAGATGTTCATTATTGGGTTGAGAAAGTTTCCTTCTATCATTAGTTTGTGAAGGTATTTGTATCATAAAGTAGTTGTTGAGTTATATCAGAGGTATTGACTGTTTCTATTGAAGTGGCTATATGTTTTTCTTCTTCCATTTATTAAATGGTCAATTAAATTGATTTGTTTTCATATGTGAAAATGCATTCCTGCATTCTTGAGATAATGCCCTGATGTGTTACACATTTCTGGATTCTACCCATAGTAGTTTTTGAGTATTTTTGTCTCTATTCATGAAGGATTTTGGTGTGTAGTTTTTGCTTCTAGGAATATCTTTGTCTGGTTTCTGTGTCAGTGTAATCCTGGAGCTGAAAAGTGCACTGGGAAGTGTTATTTACCCTCTACTTTCTGGAAGGTTCTATTCTGTTGATGTTATCTTCAGCTGCTTTGTAAAATTCACTAGTGACACATCTGGGCCTAACATTGGTTTTGTTCCTTGTTTTTGTTTTTTGGTTGTCAGTGGTAGAAAGTTAGTAACTAACAATTCAATTTCTTTAATAAATATGTTGTTATATTATAATGAACATAATAAATATGGAATTATATTCTATATATCCAAACATACAATTCTAGTAATATATGTCATCTTAAGTAATGTTTTGTACCTTGTGCCATTCAAGAACTTTGTCCACTTTATCTAGATTTTAGGATTTATGAGCATCAAGTTGTTTATAATATTCCCTCATTAACCTACTAATATTAGCGTGACCTGTTGGTATGTCCTTTTGTTTCTCGCTAATATTGTTTATTTTTACATTCTTTTTTTTATAAGACATATTGCTAAAGCTTAGTGATTATATTGATCTTAGTAATTAGCATTTGGTTTTATTCATTTTACTGGTTGTCCTTCTCTTTTCAAGGTTATTTCTTCTACGTTTGCTTTATTACACTTTCCTTTTGTTTGACCTGAGTTTCAGTTGCTCTTCTCATTCTAGTTTTTTTAATTTTATTTATTTATTTGACATACAGAGTTCATAAGTAGGCAGAGAGGCAGGCAGAGAGAGAGGAAGGGAAGCAGACTCCCTGCTGAGCAGAGAGACTGATGTGGGGCTTAATCCCAGGACTCTGGGATCACAATCTGAGCTGAAGGCAGAGGCTTTAACCCACTGAGCTACTCAGGTGCCCCCTAATTCTAGTTTCTTGAGATTAAAATTAATATCACTTTGAGACACATTCTAATATCAGCATGTAATAGTATTACTTTCCTGTTCATTAGCCACATCACATGGGATGTTTTATTTATTTTCTTTTTTACGGGTTTGTTTATTTATTTGCAAGAAAGAGAAAGAGGGAAAGAAAGAGAGATCATGAACAGGAAAGAGGGGCAAAAGAAGAGGGAGAAGCAGGCTCCCTGCTGAGTAGGGAGCCCAACATGGGGCATAAGACCAGGACCTTGGCATCATAACCTGAGCTGAAGGTACCTGCTTAACCAACTGAGCCACCCAGTTGCCCCACATTACTTTTATTTCTAATAAATTATTTAAAATATTTTCTAATTCTCCTTGTGACTTCTACTTCAGCCCATCGGTTATTTAGAAGTGTGTTGTTTAGTTCCAGATCTACTGAGGAGTTGAAGGCAGGTACTGTTGTTCTTTGACATCAAGTTTTTTATTTATATAATTTTTACCTTTTTTCCCCTGTAATTTCTAATACTCTGCAAAACCTCCATATATTCATTCTTGATATTGATCTCTCCTACTTTAACCTGTAAGATATTCATCATAATTATTTTGAATTCTCTACCTGATAGTTGGAGTATCTGGTCATTTCTGAGTCCTTTCCTATTGATTGATTTGCCTCTTGAAAATGGATTGGTTTCTTTCTTTCTTTCTTTCTTTCTTTCTTTCTTTCTTTCTTTCTTTCTTTCTGTCTTTCTATTAACCTGTCTTGTGTCTTACTGAAGGACCATTACAAAGGAATTGCCTTAAACACACCTAACTCACAAATTCCCTACTGTTGAGCTGGATACCCAGGCCATATTTGTTACAAAACTTTTACAAGCAATTATGTTAGTTGTTTTTGCCTTGGGAAAGAGATAACTCTTGGGAAAAAGAATAGACTAAGCAAAGTTTTAAAGGAAAGGCTGGGTTTTGAGATGCTTTGGGATGTAAGGCTTTGATAAGCTCTGACATATTCCTGGAAACCTAGAAAGCCATGCATTACACATGGCAATGCTTTCATTTTAGGATTGGTGTGTTTGTTATTTGTGGAGGATTTCCCTCAAAGTTTGTGTCTGCTCCAGTTATAGCCATCCTGTAATCCTGTAAGAACAATGGTGTTCTCTTAAACCACTGTTGTTTCTCCCCAAGGTTAGACTCTTATGGCTTCTACTTGGTGCTTGCTCTAATGTAGTGTAGTTCACCTTCATGTCAGGTAAGCTCTGTGTGGCATCAGAGGTGGGTTTCTCTCAATGTACCTGTTCCTCCTTCCCAAGGTAGAAGGGAACTGTGAGTTGCGTTGTGGTAGGTCTTATGCAGCAAAACATTTTTTTTTCCATTCCCCAGATGTAGGAGACCTCTCCATTCATATTGGTGTAAGATGTTGTGCTCAGAGCCGTTAGTTTCCACTTCCCCAGAGGTAGAAGGCTTTTGCTCATGTCTCGGAGTAATACACTTAGGGTTTTAAGAAAAAAGGATGGGGTTTTGTGACTTTTCTAGGGAGAGTAAATAATTTCCTGAATTCCTGCCAGTTAAAAAGGAGACCCTTTCTTGTATCTGTACCTGTTCCCAGTCTTTCTTATTAGCACCCAGTGGAAGTCCATGGGTGGATAAATCCCTATCTGTGGGTAAAAATGTCCTTGTTTTGATAGTTCCAGGGGTTCTACAGACTGATTTTAACCTCTAACAAGTCTTTATAAATTGATGAAAAATTTGGCTGATAGATTCTCACTTGCCTGTTTAGTATGACTATCTGTTCTCTTACTCTGCTAATCTGTGATAAGACAGTCCTATTTCTTGTTGTTGCTGTTGTTTTGTTTCATTTTCTTGGGGACCCCATTTCTCCTTGGATTTCAGGTTTCTAGTCTGATTTGGGGATTCAGCTGCCTGATGTGCAAAGGAAGAGTTATTTTGTGGTTTATCTGTCTAGTTTTTTCTCATTGTCATCAGGATAGTGGCAACACTTTCTCAAGAACTCCACATCCTAGTCATAAAGGGAGCCTCCAGTTAATTTTTGAATCTTAAAAATATATGTAATTATTAAATGAGGGAACAGTGATGTTAACTCTTCCACATCATGGTTTCTGTTCCTCAGCTGTGGAAATATATCGAGGAAGTCTCTTCATGCCTTAATGATATAATTTTCTACAATATTTATGGACAAGATATCTATGACAGTCATTTGTTTCAGTATATATGTCTTCTTGAGTGTGTTCAAGTCACCACCTAATTGATTAAAATGCAGTTACCCTTTCACACATGTATTTTTTTATTGTTTTTATCAAACCGTAATGCTTGCCTTAGGATTTGTTCTGAAAATGTTTATTCCATGATTACAAAAGACATATGGAGATGAGAGGGAAGGTTTGTGTCACTCTATACATTTTTAATTTAGTATAAACATACATAAATGTTAAAGAAACTGACTATCACAAATTGAAATCTCTTGTTTGCTTTCCTCTTACTTGATGGATTTGGACAATTTCACCTCCAGCCTCCAACCATATAGAAATATTTTTATCATGAAACAGCAGATCTTTTCTAAATTATATGGCAGAATCCATGTGCATAATACTCATATCATCACCCTCAATTACTTTCCATATTATAATGTTACCATTTGTTGAATTATTTCTTGATTCATATCCTTTACTCCATCTAAGCATTCTTTTGAATTTTCAACTTTACAGAAGGCTATCCCTGCCTTATTCCATCTAAAACAAGAGCTTTCCTCCCCAATATCATGATCTATTCTGCTATATTGTCCTTCAGTTTTAATCAAAGAATACTAAAACATGACATTATATTTTTTCAGTAAGGAATAGGTATTATTTATTTCTAACACAATTACTCTAGGTTAGGAATATAACACTGTATTTACAAGTGGAAATGATGACTAGAAGAAACAATGACAAAAACAACTGATATTTTATGTGAATCTATAAGTTTAAGTTTGAATACCAGCCCCCCAAATTGTTACATATTTCAGTATTGCATCTGACTGTACTGAGATCTTTCTTTCAGTTTTGAAGTTGCCCAAGCAGTCTTGGTGATGGCACACAAGATGAGCTAAGAAAGCATTCTCAAACATTATTCTTCTGTCAGATTCAGGATTACCAATGTACCTGTTTACACCAGCAGAGATGACAGCCACTTGTTCATCAACAGCCATGAGAGAACACTGTACTTGTTTCAAGATCTCAGTCAGACAGACACTGAGATTCAAGATTAGTGAGTTACATCATTGAGGTCTGAACTGAACTGGGCAAAAGTAGTGACCTCAGGTTAATGAGGCAATTCCTCATACCTGCTACCTGGTTTAAGGCTCGATTTCGACAGCAGACCCAATGTGTAGAATAGACAAACTAACATTAGTGAAGGGTGGATACCTTTGAAGAAAGATTCTGTCTCACTCACAAGAATGAAATTACCAGAAGGCTGTGATTTGTTGTGCACATTGGCATACCTTGATCCTGCAAGAGTGCCTGGCAGTCAGGCTTATTTTTTGAGTGGATGCTTAAAATGTATTCATTGAATGAATGAATGAATGAGTGAATGAAAATAATTTACAAATTCTTAGACAAATTATTTTTTTCTGTGTATCCTGATATGAAAATCCCAACAGGCATCACATCATTCTGCATTCCCAACAAAATTTTATAATTTAAGGAGCTGGAGAAGCAAGATCTGGCTACAAAGAAAATACTAAGGTATAAGAAGAGAAGAGATGAGTTGTAGACATAACATAAATAGTGAGGGCTATATTGCAGAGATAAAATGAAGGTAGATGTCGGATTCCTAGATAACAACAAGTAGAAGCCGAATGAGCAGAGAGCTTTAGAATGAAGAGGAAGTAAGAAATCAGAGACAAACATATAGCACAAGATCATCTAATAATAATTTTTGGAGGGGCAGGAATAAGATTTTAGCCAAACTGTAACTAATATTAGGAATCCTAATTTCAATGTGCTCATTACTATTGCTAAGTGTTAAATATTTTGTTTAAAACCTATCTACACTATGAATTTGCCTTGTAGAATTTCCACCATACATGTATAGAATAGAAAACCAATTACTGCTACACATTTCACTTGATGATGTCTCAAATGAATGAATGAAAGGAAATGTTAATTCTTCCAATGAAATTCTGTACTTGAAACACTGGGGTGGCTCAGTCCTAAGCATCTCCCTTTAACTCAGGTCCTGAATCCAGCCAGGGTCCTGGAATCCTGGCCCAGGTCAGGTTCCCTGCTCCAAGTGAGTTTGCTTCTCCCTCTCCCACCACCCCTGCTTGTGTTCCATCTTGTGCTGTCCCTCTGTATCACTGTCAAGCGAATAAGTAAATTTTAAATATATATATATACATATATATATATATATGTATATATATATAAAATAAAATTTATATATATAATTTATATATAATATATATTTATATAATATATATATTTATATATATTATAAAATTTATATATATATGAAAATCTATCCTTTCCAAATCCATCAGGCCTCCTTATCATACCCTACTCTCCAATGATACACAGAGAAGACAGTCTGGCTCACAGACTCCAGGGAACTTTATATATACCATGAACTCTGGAGGCCCTGTGAATAGGCTGGCCATTGATTCAGGTCTGACATGGAAAATAAAACTATCATAAAGATGAGAGCAATTAACTTCAAATGACCATGACAGCACTATATCCAGGCTTGTAGCAGTTACACTGTTCTTGTTTTCAGAATAACAGTTATCACCAGAAAAACTCCTTTGCATAGTGATCAAGGCACACTCTATAAAACCAAACTTCCTGGATTGGATCCTCGGGGATTAATTCTAGGGAGATTATTTAATTTTCCTTTGCTTCAGTTTCTCATCTCAAAATGGGAATAATAATAATACATATCTCAGGGCTATTACAGGATTAAGTTAGTCAACAAATACAATGTGCTGAGAATTGTGTCTGAGAAAACCTTCAACAAATGTGAGCTCTTATTAATATCACCTTATAAGAAACCGATAGCATCCTTTATGAAAAGGCTGACTTTTAATGTTGAACTCTCAGAAAGTGTTCATGTTTTGTTAACGTTTCAGGATATGAAGTGCTAGCAATTAATTTAGAGTTTACAATCTTCCCAGGATGCTTGGCATCTCATAATATCTAAAGTCCATCTGTGTTTTGCCAGTGCATAATGTGCACATATCAAAACTCTTCAGTTGTAGACCAGCTTGATAACTTTCTCATTTCTTTTTTTTTTTAATTTCTTTTCAGCGTCACAATATTCATTGTTTTTGCACCACACCCAGTGCTCCATGCAATCCGTGCCATCTCCTATACCCACCACCTGGTTCCCCCAACATCCCACCCATCGCCCCTTCAAAACTCTCAGATTGTTTTTCAGAGTCCACAGTCTCTCAGGGTTCAACACCCCTTCCAATTTCCCACAACTCCCTTCTCCTCTCCATTTCACCTTACCCTCCATGATATTTATTATGCTCCACAAATAACTGAATCCATATAATTGACTCTCCATGCTTAACTTATTTCACTCAGCATAATCTTTTCCAGTCCCATCCATGTTGCTACAAAAGTTGGGTATTCATCCTTTCTGATGGAGGCATAATACTCCATAGTGTATATGGACCACATATTCCTTATCCATTCGTCCGTTGAAGGGCATCTTGGTTCTTTCCACAGTTTGGCGACCATGGCCATTGCTGCTATAAACATTGGGGTACAGATGGCCCCTCTTTTCACTCCATCTGTATCTTTGGGGTAAATACACAGTAGTGCAATTGCAGGGTCATAGGGAAGCTCTATTTTTAATTTCTTTTTTTTAAAGATTTTATTTATTTATTTGACAGACAGAGATCACAAGTAGGCAGAGAGGCAGGCAGAGAGAGAGAGAGAAAGGGAGAAGCAGGCTTCCCGCTGAGCAAAGAGCCCAATGCGGGGCTCGATCCCAGGACCCTGGGATCATGACCTGAGCTGAAGGCAGAGGCTTTAACCCACTGAGCCACACAGGCGCCCCTATTTTTAATTTCTTAAGGAATCACCACGCTGTTTTCCAAAGTGGCTGCACCAACTTGCATTCCAAACAACAGCATAAGAAGGTTCCCTTTTCTCCACAACCTAACACATGTTGCTTCCTGTCTTGCTAATTTTGGTCTTTCTAACTGGTGTAAAGTGGTATCCCAATGTGGTTTTGGTTTGTATCCCCTCATGGCTAGTGATGAACATTTTTTCATGTGTTTGATAGCCATTTGTATGTCTTCACTGGAGAAGTGTCTGTTCATATCTTCTGCCCATTTTTGTATATGATTGTCCGTTTTGTGTGTGTTGAGTTTGAGAAGTTCTTTATAGATCCTGGATATTAACCTTTTGTCTGTACTGTCATTTGCAAATATCTTCTCCCATTCCGTGGGTTGCCTCTTTGCTTTCTTGACTGTTTCATTGCTGTGCAGAAGCGTTTGATCTTGATGAAGTCCCAAAAGTTCATTTCACTTTTGTTTCCTTTGCCTTTGGAGACATATCTTGAAAGAAGTTGCTGTGGCTGATATCGAAGAGGTTACTGCCTATGTTCTCCTCTAGGATTATGATGGAGTCCAGTCTCACATTGAGGTCTTTTATCCATTTTGAGTTTATCTTTGTGTACGGTGTGAGAGAATGGTCGAGTTTCATTCTTCTACAATAGCTGTACATTTTTCCCAACACCATTTATTGAAAAGACTGTCTTTTTCCACTGTATATTTTTTTCCTGTTTTGTTGAAGATTATTTGATCATAGGGTTGAGGGTACATATATGGGCTCTCTAATCTGTCCCACAGTCTATGTGTCTGTTTTTATGCCAGTACCATGCTGTCTTGGTGATCACAGCTTTGTAGTAAAGCTTGAAATCTGGTAACGTGATGCCCCCAGTTTTATTTTTGTTTTTCAACATTTCCTCAGCGATTCGGGGTCTCTTCTGATTCCATACAAATTTTAGGATTACTTGTTCCAGCTCATTGAAAAATACCGGTGGAATTTTGATTGGAATGGCATTAAAAGTATAGATGGCTCTAGGAAGTATAGACATTTTAACAATGTTTATTCTTCCAATCCAAGAGCATGGAATGGTCTTCTATCTTTTTCTGTCTTCTTCAATTATTTTCATGAATGTTCTATAGTTCCTCGAGTACTGATCCTTTACCTCTTTGGTTAGGTTTATTCCCAGGTTCTTTTGGTTCTTGGTGCTATAGTAAATGGAATCGATTCTCTAATTTCCCTTTCTGTATTTTCATTGTTAATGTATAAGAAAGTCACTGATTTCTGTACATTGACTTTGTATCCTGCCATGTTGCTGAATTTTTGTATGAGTTCTAGGAGTTTCAGGGTGGAGTCTTATGGGCTTTCCATATAAAGAATCATATCATCTGTGAAGAGAGAGAGTTTGAATTCTTCATTGCCAATTTGGATACCTTTAATTTCTCTTTGTTGTGTGATTGCTGTTGCTAGGTCTTCTAAAACTATGTTGAACAAGAGTGGTGAGAGTGGGCATCCTTGTCGTGTTCCTGATCTCAGCGGGAAGGCTGCAATCTTTTCCCCATTGAGGATGATATTTGCTGTGGGTCTTTCATAGATAGATTTGATGAAGTTCAGGAATGCTCCCTCTATCCCTATCCTTTGAAGCGTTTTATTCGGGAACGGATGCTGAATTTTGTCAATGCTATTTCTGCATCAATTGAGAGGACCATGTGGTTCTTCTCTCTTCTCTTATTAATTTGTTTTATCATGTTGATTGATTTGCGAATGTTGAACCATCCTTGTAGCACAGGGATGAATCCCACCTGGTCATGGTGGATAATCTTTTTAATATGCTGTTGTATGCTGTTTGCTGTGATCTTGTTGAGAATCTTAGCATCCATATTCATCAATGATATTGGTCTGAAATTCTCCTTTTTAGTAGGGTCTTTGCCTGATTTGGGGATCAGGGTAATGCTGGCTTCATAGTAAGAGTCTGGAGTTTTCCTTCTGCTTCAATTTTTCTTCTTTGAAAGTTGGTAGTCTTCCCCAGGGAATCCAACAGGTCCTGGGCTCTTATTTTTGGGAGTTTTTTGACCACTGCTTTAATATTGTTACTAGATATTGTTCTATTCATGTTGTCAATTTCTTCCTGGTTCAATTTTAGGAGTTTATAGATTTCCAGGAATGCATCCATTTTTTCTAGGTTGCTTAGCTTATTGGCATATAACTGTTGATAATAACTTCTGATGATTGTTTCTACTTTCTTGTTGTTGGTTGTGATCTCTCCCTTTTCATTCATAATTTTATTAAATTGGGCTTTCTCTCTTTTTTTTTTTTTTGGATTAGTGTGGCCAATGGTTTCTCGATCTTATTGATTCCTTCAAAAAACCAGCTTGTAGTTCATTGATACATTCTACTGTATCTCTGGTTTCTGCCTCATTGATCTCTGCTCTAATCTAAACCATGTCCCTTCTTTTGTGTGGAGTTGTTTTGATTTGTTGTTGATTCTCCAGTTCTTTAAGGTGGAGAGACAGCTGTTGTGTTCTGGATTTTTCAATGTTTATGAGGGAGGTTTGGATGGTATATATTTCCCCCTTAGGACCACCTTTGCTGTATCCCATAGGTTTTGAACAAAGTGTCTTCATTCTCATTGGTTTCCATGAATTGTTTAAGTTCTTCTTTGATCTTCGGGTTGATCCAAGCATTCTTAAGCAAGTGGTCTTTAGCTTCCATGTGTTTGAGTTCCTTCCGAACTTTTCAATGTGATTGAGCTCCAGTTTCAAAGCATTGTGATCTCAGAATATGCAGAGAACAATATCAGTCTTTTGGTATCTGTTGAGTCTTAATTTGTGACCCAGTATGTGGTCTATTCTTGAGAATGTTCCATGTGCACTTGAGAAGAATGAGTATTCTGTTGTTTTAGGGTGGAATGTTCTGTATATATTTATGAGGTCCCTCTGGTCCAATGTGTCATTCAATGCTCTTGTTTCTTTATTGATTTTCTGCTTTGATGATCTGTCTATTTCTGAGAGAGGCATGTTAAGATCTCCTACTATTAATGTATTTATAGCAATATGGCTCTTTATCTTGATTAACAGTTTTCTTATGTAATTGGCTGCTCCCATATTGGGGGAATAGATATTTACAATTGTTAGATCATCTTGATGGATAGTCCCTTTAAGAATAATGTAGTGTCCTTCTGTATCTCTGACTACAGTCTTGATTTTAAAATCAATTTGTCTGATATGAGAATCGCTACCCCGGCCTTCTTTTGAGGCCCATTGGCATGAAAGATGCTTCTCCATCCCTTCACTTTCAGTCTGGGTGTATCTTTAGGTTCAAAATGGGTCTCTTGTTGAGAACATATGGATGGGTCCTGTCGTTTTATCCAATCTGCAACGCTGTGCCTTTTTGGACGCATTTAGGCCATTCACATTGAGAATGATTATTGATAGATACGTTTTTATTGACATCGTGTTACCTTTGAAGTCTTTCTTTCTGTAGATTGTCTCTATATTTCGTTTTAATGCTATTCTTAGGATTTTTCCTCTTTTATAGAACCCCCCCTTGATATTTCCTGAAGTGTCGGATTGGTGGTTGCATTGTTTTTTAAACTTGCCAGTCTTGGAAACTCATTATCTCTCCATCCATTTTGAATGTCAGTCTTGCTGGATAAAGTATTCTTGGCTGCATGTTCTTCTAATTTAGTGTCCTGAATATATCTTGCCAGCCCTTTCTGGCTTGCTAGGTCTCTGTGGACAGGTATGACGTTATTCTGATGGGCTTTCCTCTGTAAGTAAGGTGCCTCTTTGTCCTAGCAGCTTTCAAGAGATTATATCTATAATTATGATTCCTCAATTTGACTATCAGGTGCCTTGATGTTTTTCTGGAATCTATAATCTTGGGTGGAGACCGTTCAGCCTCTAGTACATGAATGCTGGTTCCATTCGCGAGATTGGGAAAATTTTCATGAAGAGCTTGTTCCACTATATCTTCTAGACTTCTTTCTTTCTCCTCCCCTTCAGGGATTCCAATAATTCTGACGTTGGAATGTTTCATGGCTTCATTTATTTCCATGACTCTGTTTTCGTGGCTTCTAAGCTGTTTGTTCCAGGCTTCCTCCTGATCCTTTCTCTCTATCTGTTTGTCCTCCAGATCACTAATTCTATCTTCTGTCTCAGTTACCCTAGCTTTGAGAGAATTTAGATTAGATTGGAACTCATTGAGAGCATTGTGAACCTTATCTCTGGTAGCTTTCAGCTCTTCCCTAAGAATGTGAAGATCATCTCTGGTCACTTTCAGTTCGGCCCTAAACAATTCCGTTTGGTCATCCATGGCTTTCTCCAACTAGCTATTGCCTGGATAATTGTTAGCCTGAATTCTCTTTCCAACGTATTGTCTATGTTGATAGCCATTAGCTCTGTTGCAGAAGGCCCATCCTCTGTATTTTTCTTTGTTGGGCATTCCTCCTCCTAGTCATTTTGTTGAGACATGGCTGAACGGATGTAGCTGGATGTATCGACCATGGTGCAGCCAAGGTGTACCTAGAACGCTTCTGAGAAATCAGGATTCCTGACCCAAATGAGAGAAAAAAGAAAAGATAAAGAAAAAGAGAGAGAGAGAGAGAGAGAGAGAGAGGAAAAAAAGGGAAGATAAAACAGAAGGCTCATCCCAAATGGGCCCTAAGGTAAGATTTATGAAGTATACAAACAAAAACAGACGAACAAAAGGACTGATAAAAGTATATGACAAGAGAAAAAAATATATATATATAAGCAAATAAAGGAAGAACCTCATCAAAAAGAACCCCAAGGTTACGATTTACATATCTCTCCATCCATTTTGAATGTCAGTCTTGCTGGATAAAGTATTCTTGGCTGCATGTTCTTCTAATTTAGTGTCCTGAATATATCTTGCCAGCCCTTTCTGGCTTGCTAGGTTCCTGTGGACAGGTCTGACGTTATTCTGATGGGCTTTCCTCTTTAAGTAAGGAGCCTCTTTGTCCTAGCGGCTTTCAAGAGATTATATCTATAATTATGATTCCTCAATTTGACTATCAGGTGCCTTGATGTTTTTCTGGAATCTATAATCTTGGGTGGAGACCGTTCAGCCTCTAGTACATGAATGCTGGTTCCATTTGCGAGATTGGGAAAATTTTCATGAAGAGCTTGTTCCACTATATCTTATAGACTTCTTTCTTTCTCCTCCCCTTCAGGGATTCCAATAATTCTGACGTTGGAATGTTTCATGGCTTCATTTATTTCCCTGACTCTGTTTTCGTGGCTTCTAAGCTGTTTGTTCCAGGCTTCCTCCTGATCCTTTCTCTCTATCTGTTTGTCTTCCAGATCACTAACTCTAATTTTAATATGGTAAGGTAAATTAGAAAAAAAAGGCTAATTCTGAGTGGAAACTTTGTGTTTGGAGTAAATATCTTTCTTTTAATTTTTGTGATAAACCATTCAATGAAAAATTGGATCAGAGAGAGCAGGTCCCATGATAGAATTTTTTGAGTTGTCCTCATAGAAATTATCACTGAAGCCAAGAATATTAAAAAGTCTTCTCCAATGAAACAGAGAAAAATAAAAGAAGGTTAAGAAAGAAGTTATGGTTAGCGGTTAGATGAAGAGAAGTTATAGAATCAAGAAGTTGGATATGAACTTATACTAGTTATGGGAATTTTCAAAGCGTTACCTTTTCCCCCCAAACGTAGTTTATTTAGGATTATTTGAAGCATGGAAGGGCAAGAATATAGAGGATAGAGAAAATTTATTAGGAACATCAATTCTCATGGTCTAAGCAAAGAGTTGTTTACTGGTGAAAAATTGAGATTTATGAAGTTTAAGTATATCATACAATAAACATTGAAAATCAAAGGTTCTTGGGAAAGAGAAAAGGGAGACATATAGCAAGAATCAGGTTCTTTGAAGAATGAGAAAAAATGAAGGGCTGGGGGAAACAGGTAGGGGGATTAAGTTGTCTTTAGGTGGGTTAAGTGCTTTGCTTTATTTGCCTTGGTGAGCTGGTGTGAAAACAAGAAAAATAGCCATCATGTTTGGTTCCTCACTATGTGTGTGACAGCTATTATATCATTTAATGCACCAAGTATCTTCATTGGGTAAGTGGTGTTTATTATAATCCCCATTATGAGGAAGAAACAAGGTGGTAAAAAATAAGAAGAATTAACGTAGCTCACTAGTAAGTGACAGAAATGAGAGTCAAACTCATGAATTTGAAATTAGAATCAGTATCCTAAACCACTACATTTAGAATTGAAGTTATCAGTGTTGAATTTGAACCAAAGAAAAGTAGGCATGGCCATTATACCAAGGAAATTGAGGGTATTAGCAACATTTTAAACAAAATGTCATTAGATGCATATATCCCTTCTAGTTCCTACCATTTCATATACTGGAACATTTCACAATAAAATAAATACTTTAAAAAATTCAGTAAGTGATTTAGCTTAACTCCTCACCATTTATGATTCCTCTGCAGTATTTCAATTGGTTCTTAGGGCAAACTATGTAAAATGTAGTATGGACTTTTTTTTTTTTTTCCAACAAGTGAGATAAAACTAAGAGGAGAGGAGGAAGAAGTTGATTTTGTCAAAGTCACTCTGGACAGAATCTGGCAGAGATGGAGCTCACACATAGGCAATCCCTTCACCTGATCCCATCAAAATCGATGTTCTTCCTACTTTGCTAAATAATTTCTACCAAGCACCTATTCTTTTGAAAATAACAGCATTTCTACACACTTAGCATTTGATAAAGTCCTCTAAGTTTCTCCCATTATTCCTAAAGAAGGAATAACATAAGAATTAGAGATATGGGGGCACATGGGTGGCTCAGATGATTTTGTATCTGCCTTCTGCTCAGGTCATGATATCAGCGTCCTAGGATCAAGTCTGGCATGAGGTTCTGTGCTCAGCAGGGAGCCTGCTTCTCCCTCTCCTTCTGCTGCTCCCCTTGCTTGTGCTCTCTCGCTGTCTCTGGCAATTGCTAAATAAAATATTTAAAAAATAATCAAAGATATCTTACTCTCCAAGAGATAGGCCTCCATGCTAGAGTGACTTTCTGATTTCTCCACTCTCTGAACAAGGTCCATTCACTATATTTAATCCAGAAACAACAACAGTTTGCTCATAGGGTATGCTTCAGACTTATTTCTCTATTATCATTGAGATCCCGTTCCCTGAGGTGGTAACAAAGCTCCTGCACAGCCCTTTCATCTTTCCATCCAAAATATAAAGTATCTATTAGCTTTGAAGTTGAACATCACCAGGGCTGGAAAGGCATTATTTATCCCATGTTCCTATGAGTCATGTATTTTCACAAAGTGCAACTTGTAATCTTTGGTCACAATGTTGTAAAAGCTTTCCTTCAATATTATTCTTGTTGCTTAAGTTAATAGGAATAATTTTAGCTATAATTTAAAATAACATTTTAGCTCCCATTCTTCCAGGAGGCAATTTACAAATTATTTTTGTTTACTTCAGTCCTGCACTGTGAAATTACCAGCAAATATTTGGATTTTCATCAAAACATAATACCTTATTTGTTAAGTATCAAATAAAGAAAAATGAAATTCATCACTGTTATTCTTAGTTGTTTCTTTTCCCTAAGATTACCTAAATGATTTAGCTTCTTAAACTACCATAGTTTACTTTGGAAAAGAAGGCCTGAAGAGTTTGTCTTCTGAATTGAAATGAGATACTCAGGTTTCTTGAATACCGATTCATGGAAGTGATCAGCCATAAGCAGACTTTACATAGTAGTATCCTGTGCAGAGGTCTGCTATGCTGATTGTTCAGTTATCCATACTGTAGCTCCCTTCCCAGGAGATGATAGATGAGACTCCAGCAGTTTCCCATAGACACGGTTGATTGGAACAAAAAATCTCCATACATGCTTAGCATAATCTAAGTAGCACTGGATTTGAGAAGACCTTATGAAGCCTGGAATTATATCAGCATGTCTAGAGTCAGCTGTGATTTAAAAAAATGTTGTGCCTGTGGGTTCTTAGGCTTCTGGATCAATGACTTGGGAGTATGCTGGAAGATGAGTTATTTCATCTCTTCTGCAAGGTGAAAGATATTTCTATCCCCAAAGAGCTCTTTTCTCCTAAAAAACATAGTCATACCAACTGAAACTCCTCTTCCAGCCTCATTTGGAGTAGTAGATCATCTTTTAAATTGCAGATATTTTGGAAGCACTTAAATAGTTAATAATACTTTAGTGGAAAATCCTTTATGTTACTTTTTTCCCTACCATTGAATAAAAGCCATCCACTGCATGGACAGTTAAAGACCAGATTCTGGGGATCCTAAAAGTTAAGAATCCTTTGTATTGGTTGTGTTAGGCAATGCTGCACTTTCCTGAACTTCTGCAAGAATGAAAAAAAAAAATACTGTTTAAGGAAATCTAGTCAACAATATGTTTGCATATGGTTTAATACTTAAAAAATAATAGAGAAGCACAGTCTCAGACCCATGAGTTGGAGGGTATTACCTATTATCTTTGTCACAAACTTACCATGTGATCATGCATAGTTCGTCTTGTGCTTCTTAGTTTCTGTTTTATCACTTCTTAAATGAAAGTGTTTAAAAAAAGGGCAGAAACAGACCCATGTATACAGAGAACAAATTGCTGATTGTCAAAGGGAAGAGAAAATGATGGGGAGTGGGAGGTCCAGTCTTCCACGTATAGAATGAATAAGTCATGGGATGAAAGCTCTCGCATAAGGAAAATAGTAAACAGTATTGTAATATATAGGTCATGTAATATACAGGTAATGACTCCACTCATGCTGAGCAGAGAACAATGGAGAGTTGTTAAATCACTATTTTGTACACCTGAAACTAATGTAACATTGTGTGTCAACTACGGTTGATTAAAAAAAATAATCCTGCCATTTCTGTGAAAATTACTGTGAAAAAATAATCCTGACATTTCTGTGAAAATTACTGTGAAAAGAAAATTACTGTGAAATTTCTATGAAATTTAAATTCTATGAAATTAAATAACAAATGATAATTCTATGAAAATTAAAACAATTTTCACAAGAAAAAATAGACATTAAAAAATAAAATGAGGGTGTTATGCTAGTTTTTTGTAGGCTTGTATATATGGATTTATTATTTTATTGAGATATAAATGACTGACATATTACATTTGACTAGTTTCATATGTACAACATACTGTGGTGTGATCATCACAATAAAACAAGTTAACATACATTACCACATATAGTTACACATTTTTTCTTGTGATGAGAACCCTTAAACTCTATCCTCTAAGCAACTTTCAAATATGCAATACATTGTTAACTATAGTTACAATAATTATTAACTATAGTCACTGTGTTCTCCACAACAAGATATTACCTCACATTTAATAGAATGGCTATTTTTTTAAAGACCATACATAACAAGTGTTGGCAAGGATATGGAGAAATGTTAGACTAATTTGAGATTCCTTCTAGTCCATATTAAAAATGAAAGCAATCAATCATCCCAATCATAAAGCCATGAGTACTTAAATTTAGAACAGACCTCAGCAATGATTTCTCCTCCTGTCCAGTTCAGGAATTCTTCTTTGGTATCATTGGTTCAGTAATCTATAGCTGAAGACTAACTGAGAAGAAGCTCTTCATCTTATAAAGCAGATTCTTCTAAGATACAGATGGAAGAACTCCATGGTTTACTGTTGGAGCTCTACAGTTCTTGCACTCTGAGTTTGAATCCCAGCTCACTAGGTGAGTGACCTTGGGAAGTTTAACCTCCAGAAACCTCAATGTCATCACTTGTTTAAAATATAATGTTATTACTATGATTGGTGTAACTATTATTGATAAAGACTCTCTTTGACCAGACTTGAGTTAAGCTCCTTTGAACCCTCTTCTCAGCTAGGTCTCTGTGCTCATCTCTGATAAGCTCCAATTTAGCAAGAATTCTGCTAAGTCAATTTATCAAGAATCCCCACCCTTTATGGATGTCTACTTAACAGAGAACACTTGGTAGCTGATCAGATTCCACATATCCACCCTTTATATCTAATCCCTCTCTTTGTCCTCTATAAGAATCCTATTATACGAGTTTAGTAAGAATCCCCTGTTCTTGTTGTGCCCTCTTGGTAATTTTCCATCCTCTGACCGAACTCCCTCACTCTGCTTCTTGCATATAAATGTCCCCAACTGTCTTTGATATATTTTGAGTTGAACCTAACCTCTCTCCCCTGTTCAATACCCCATTTGCAATAGTCTTGACAAAAGTCTTCCTTACCATTTTTGACAAATGTCAGTATAATTTCTCTTTAACATTTATTATTAGAAAGTTCTCTTTCATGTTGAGCTGAGAACCTATTATCGCCTCCTCCACACTCATCCTAGAACTTTCCTTTTGGAAACATAAATAGAATTTTTGTTCCTTCTTTCATGTGAAATATTTCAGATACATGAATAAAGAGACCACATATATCAAATCTTCATTATTTCAGGTAAAATTGTCCCTTCTCTTAAGAGTTCCAATAATTACTCTTTTGTACCTTTTTATGAACATGTTTGAATATAATATTACAGCATTCATTATACTTCAAAGGTGTGCATACAATCTGAGGACACATGACACCATTATCTTTCTTGGTCTAAGGCATACAATTCTATGAAGTTGATATGAGATGTAGTTTATAGATGCACTAAATGTTGGCAGCTACATCAAACCTTGGCACACAAATACTGATATGAATCTGGATTTTCTCTAACCTTGAATTTTAGCAGTTGATTTAAAAAAGAAAAGTACAGGATTTGAAATTAGGATGGAATTATTCAGGATAGACAACCCAAAAACGGTATTTCTAGTTATCTAATGAAACAGTGATGGACGTGTGTCTTGAGCCTTAAAAGAGATGATGGATGGGATTGGGAGGGAGACAAACCATAAGTGACTCTTAATCTCACAAAACAAACTGAGGGTTGATTGGGGGAGGGGGCTGGGAGGGGGGGGGGGATTATGGACATTGGGGAGGGTATGTGCTATGGTGAGTGCTGTGAAGTGTGTAAACCTGGCGATTCACAGACCTGTACCCCTGGGGATAAAAATATATGTTTATAAAAAATAAAATTAAAAAAACTGAAAAAAAAAGAGATGATGGACACTGATGATGAATCATGAATGTCTTCTAATAATAGAGTGAAATACAGAAAGGCATGGAGAAGGGAATTAAAGTATTATGTCAGCTAAAAGTTGAATTATCATTACTCGCTGCTTCCCCCCCCCCCACGCCATTTGCTAATTCCTATCTCCAAACCTTGCACATATTTCTTCAATACAGGCAGATTTGTCTTCAAAGCACATTAGACCCTGATTATGCCAGGTTTGAAACAGTATTTTTTAGCCATGTATTACTATTTTTCTGAAACAGAAAAGCAATTTAATAGAGAAAGTTTTGAAAGTATAGAAATTTGATCTCAATTATATATATAGCAATTCATAGATATGTATTTATATCCTGAATTAAATACATAGACGTATTTATGTCACTAAGTATATTTATATGTCATATATATAATAAATTTATCTTTCTTCCCTATAGATTCCACTTCAAATCAATAAACATTACAATTTACTTGTCTGGGTCCATCCTTAAGCTCCAGATTCTTTGAATATGTAAACTGAATTTATTCAAGGTTGTTAAGCCCATGATTAAAGATAAAGTCTTTTGAAGATGAGATCATAAAGTCTTTTGAAGATGAGATCCATTAAGTATCAACTCTTACCAAGCAAAGTTTCAATATCCAGCCAGTATCGTATATGACATATTGTATAGAAATAATACATAAGGGTGAACAGGGGTGTTCTCTGCCCCAAAACACAATTACCAGATACGTGAGAAAATATTTTTGACCTAAAAAAAACTAAACACAAACTAAGCATTCTTGATGCCATTTAGACTTTTAAAAAGCACTCTGGGAAATAAGCTGAGGCTGCACACTGATAGAGGAAATTTGCCAAAAGAGACAGTCTCATTAGCCTTTGTGGATATCAGCATCATGCAGCAGCACCAAAAATGAAAACTTATTTAACTATAACAACAAACTTTGTGACATAAGGTAAACAGAACAAAAGTAACCAGGAGAACAAGTGTTAGAGATGATAAAGCTCAGTAGGTTGGCAACATTTTCTGTTGTGTTATTTTTCAAAAGTGGGTAATATTGTGCTCTTTTTCTAATTTCATTTTTTTAATTTTTGATTTTTATTAACATATAATGTATTATTAGCCCCAGGGGTGCAGGCCTGTGAATTGCCTGGTTTACAGAATTCACAGCAATCACCATAGTACACATATTCCCCAATGTCCATAACCCAACCACGCTTTCCCTACCCCCCTACCTCCAGCCCCCCTCAGTTTGTTTTGTGAGATTGAGTCTCTTGTGGTTTGTCTCCCTCCACATCCCATCTTGTTTCATTTTTTCCTTCCCTACCCCCATGCCCTCACTTTGCTTCTCAGCTTCCTCTTATCAGGGAGATCATATGATAATTATCTTTCTCTGAATGACTTATTTCACTCAGAATAATACCCTCTATTTCCATCCATGTCATTGCAAATGGCAAGATTTCATTTATTTTGACGACTGCATAGTATTCCATTGTGTATATATATCTCACATCTCCTTTATCCATTCATCTGTTGATGGACATCTAGGTGCTCTCCATAGTTTAGCTATTGTGGACATTCCTGCTATAAACATTCAGGTTTGCACGTGCCCCTTAGGATCAGTACATTTGTATCTTTAGAGTAAATACCCAGTAGTGTGTATGCAGGGTTGTAGGGTAGTTCTATTTTCAACTTTTTAAGGAACCTCCATGCTGTTTTCCAGAGTGGTTGCACCAGCTTTCATTCCCACGAACAGTGTGGAAGGGTTCCCCTTTCTCCACATCCTCGCCAGCACCTGTCGTTTCATGACTTGTTGACTTTAGTCATTCTGATTGGTGTGTGGTGGTATCTCATTGTGGTTTTTATTTGTATTTCCCTGATGCCAAGTGATGTGGAGTACTTTTTCATGTGTCTGTTGGCCATCTAGATGTCTTCTTTGCAGAAATGTCTGTTCATGTCCTCTGCCCATTTCTTGATTGGATTATTTGTTCTTTGGGTGTTGAGTTTGATATGTTCTTTATAGATTTTAGATACTAGCCTTTCATCAGATATGTCATTTGCAAATATCTTCTCCTATTCTCTCAGTTGTCTTTTGTTTTTGTTGACTGTTTCCTTTTCCGTGCAAAAGCTTTTGAACTTGATGAA
This sequence comes from Enhydra lutris kenyoni, assembly GCF_002288905.1. NCBI lineage: Eukaryota > Metazoa > Chordata > Mammalia > Carnivora > Mustelidae > Enhydra > Enhydra lutris. The sequence goes on along the minus strand of NW_019154316.1, from coordinate 42,689 downwards.
GTCCCAATAATTCATTTTTGCCCTTGCTTCCCTTGCTTTGGGCAATGTTTCTAGGAAGAAGTTGCTGTGCCTGCGGTCGAAGTGGTAGCTGTCTGCGTTCTCCTCAAGGATTTTGATGGATTCCTTTCTCACATTATTTCTAATTTCTTCAGCCACTTACTGAGTGATATCAACGTTATAACTACAGAAACTATATGTCATTTTGAACTTATAAGTATTTCCTAACTGCAGTAATATTTGTTTTTTTTTTTTTCTTGTTTAGTTATGCTGCTTTGGGAAGAAATCCTTAAAGAGGTACTTACTGGATTAACTCAACTATGCTGCAAAGCCAACAAGTCACTATCTTGTCTATTTTTTTTTTAAATTTTGAGAACTATTTCTTAATATTTCTATTTGGTTAAGACTGGAGACAATATTATGTCATCCTCCTCTTGTCACCTGTTAATATGTTTGAAAGAACACTCTGGGATATAATTTTATTAGTCTAAGCATGTCCGTGAAATTATTTTTACAAAGTGATTGATAAAGGCTTAAGTAAACAGTATTACTAAAGGATAAACAGATCCTTAATTATGTTCTACAAATACGAAATGTTGTTTCCGTGCAGTGCACTATAGTGGGTGCTAGCTCTTTATGTAGAGACATATATGAAAAGTCCTAGCCTTTATGTAGTTAATAGATCAATGGTAAATAATAGTCCCTTATAACTTTTATGATTTATATTTTTCAAAGATCTTTTAAGCTGAAAATGAAGTTAACAGCTTAAAGTTTATTTATGCATTATTCATAACTAACTGGTCCCTTAGACATTGTTCAGAATTGATAAATTGATAAATTCACACATCTCTGCTCCTCCTCTTCCTTCAAGGCTAAGAACTGTGGATGCTCAAAGCACCTCAAAGGAAAATAAAAACCCCTCTGTGAAGCATGCCTCCCTCCTTATTCCCCAAGTGCAACTGGCAGGTTGAGTCAGACCAACTAAAACCTTCTCGGAAATTTATGAAAATCAGACCAGGTGTTTCACATTAGGCTCTGTCCTATATGAAGTGCCCCAAATTTCTCTCCCTCCTTCTCCTCCTCCTCCTCCTCTTTCTTCTTCTTCTTCTTCTTCTTCTTCTTCTTCTTCTTCTTCTTCTTCTTCTTCTTCTTCTTCTTGGTATAAAAGCATAAACACTTTTTCTTTTTTAAAACTAAACTTTACACCCTGTGCAGGCCTTGAACTGAAAGACCCTGATTATCAAGAATCACATGTTCTACTGACTGAACCAGCCCGGGAAACCCTAAATTTCTGGATATAGATTCTTACTCTCCTATGATCACCATCTGGCATATCATAATCAAATGTGTGTGGTGTTTTTCATCTCTTTTTCTATGTAATTTCTCTTCTCATCAGTTCTTTTCACTATTTCACTATGACTAGCACAGTAGATACTTGTGAAAGAAGAGGGTCTGCTGCTCTAGCATCTGGATTTTGTTATCTTAAATCTTTGGGCTCATCCTCTTCATCCTCGCCTTCAGGTGCAGTGAACTTTATGTCATTCCTCAAACTTTATTCTCCGTCAACTCAGGTCCTTCACGCTCTTTCCTCTCCCTGTAACATTTTGACCTCTCATCCCAGCATCCATTCATCACACTTGATGCATCAGGCTTCAGATTAGATGGGTCTTTCCTGTTCTCATTCCTTGGGTTAGAGAGTTCTCATATGTGTTCTCATTAACACCTTAAATACAACCCAGTGTAGCTTTTGCCATGCTTTATTATAACTATTTGGTTCCTTATGCCAGTCTTTAAGTTTTCTGAGAACACATGCTCATCTCAGAGGCATCTTCAACATGATGCCTAGAGGTACAATCATGCTACCTATGACTTTTACTGGCTTACAGTCCTAAGAGAGTGATGCACCTCAGACCCTCATTTACTCATCTATACATCAGGGGTGTTATTATACTTGTCTCATTTTTTTGTGTTTCTGATAATCAAATGCTTAGAAAATTTCCCAGCCTGACTCACAGTAAGTACTCGGTAAATTTGGCTATAAAGCTACTATAAAAGCAGTTCTTAAGTATAAGTTCTTAAAGAACTTAAAGTTCTTAAAGTAAAATCATATTATACTTATTGTATATGCTATGTATTACTCTATAATTGTATATTATTATTATTAGTCACAGACATATTCCCAGGCTATGTAGCACAATATTTGCCATAGAATAGTGCTAAATCAATACTTGTTGGATAAAAGAACTAAAGAAGAATGTACCTAAATCTGAATTTTCCACAGTCCACTTTTAAAATTAAGATTGGTTTATTTATTTTAGAAAGAAAGAGAGAGAGTGGGAAGTGCCCATGAACATGGGAAGGGCAGAGGGAGAAGGAGAGAAACTCAAGCAGATTCCATGCTGAGTGTGGAGCTGGCATGGGGCTCATCTCTCAATCCTGAGATCATGATCTGAGGCAAATTCTAGAGTCAGATGCTTAACCATTTGAGCCTCCCTGGTGTCCCTTCCACAATCCACTTGTGCAATGCAATGAATATTGCATTGAATGCAATGAATATTCCATTCTTCACTTGATCTCCAATCAAATCTTACAAGGTGGTATAAGGAAGGTCTAAGCCATAGGTCTTTTGAAGATGTGTATTTTTTAAAAGATTTTATTTATTTATTTGATGGAAAGACCACAAGTAGGCAGAGAGGCAGGGAAAAGGAGAGGGAGAAGCAGACTCCCCACTGAGTAGAGAGCCCAATGTTGGGCTCAATCCCAGGACCCTGAGATCATGACCTGAGCTGAAGGCAGGGTTTTAAACCACTGAGCCACCCAAGTGCCCAGGAAGTGTATTTTCTTTTGTAATGTTACCATTTTGGTGTTTTCCATATACTAATAATAAATGATAATAGGAATAAAAATTCTAGTAAAAAAATAACATTTATTAAGTCTTACCTGTCTGCCAAGTCTTATTCCAAGAATTTTACATATATAAACCCATTTAGTTTTCACACAACGCCCATAAGTACTATGTGTATTTCCACTTCATAAATAAAGAAGCTGAGTAACAGATCCTAACAATTGCTTGTTATTAAACATATATTGAACAAAAAATATAAAAAATGAGCACCGGGGCGCCTGGGTGGCTCAGTGGGTTAAAGCCTCTGCATTCAGCTCAGGTCATGATCCCAGGGTCCTGGGATCGAGCCCCGCATCGGGCTCTCTGCTCAGCAGGGAGCCTGCTTCCCTTCCTCTCTCTCTGCCTGCCTCTCTGCCTACTTGTGATCTCTGTCTGTCAAATAAATAAAATCTTAAAAAAATTATTTAAAAAAAGAATCAGCATATTATAGTTAATGTAATCAGATAAAGATTGTTAATTTTCAATATAGTAGGTAATACAAGCTCCAAGGAGGGAAGAGAGTCATGATAAGTGATATTCTGAATTGTGGCCTCTGACACAGTTTAAATACTTTACACTTATTGTCTAATGTAGGTCTCAAATTATTTGCATAGTTCTTATTATTGGCTCGGTTTTCTAGAAAGGAAACCAAGGTTCAGATGGAATCAATATGTGACTCAAGGTCACAGACCTACAAACTGAAAAACAAATTTCAAGAGATCAATAACAAACATGAAAAAAATTTAACCTTACTAGTTGAGAAATGCAAACTAGTAAAAAAGAAATACCATTTTCGTTATCCAATCAAGCAAAATTTTAAAGATTTATTTATTTATTTATTTGACAGACAGAGATCACAAGCAGGCAGAGAGAGAGGAGGAAGCAGGCTCCCCGCTGAGCAGAGAGCCTAATGCAGGGCTCCATCCCAGGACCCTGAGATCATGACCTGAGCCGAAGGCAGTGGCCCAACCCACTGAGCCACCCAGGCGCCCCCAATCAAGCAAAATTTTAAAAACAATGTTGACTAATGATAATAAAATGATTATAGAACATACATAGCCAAGAAGAGTTTTAAATGTCACAAACTGTATGATGAATACTTTGGGAATATATATATATATATTCCCAAATATATATATATATATATGCATTTTTTAAACTTTTTTACCCCATTTCTTCTCCCACTGTCTTTGTGTCCCTTCTGATTTGGTTAGCATGCTCTTTATGGGGTCTTTGCCACCCTTTTAGTATTTTATTCTCTCATTCATATATTCTTATCTAGATAAAATGACAAGGCGGAAAAACTCACCAAAAAAGAAGAAGAAGAAGAAGAACTGAAGGCTAGGGACCTAATCAATATAGACATTGGTAATGTGTCAGACTAGAGTTCAGAATGAAGATTCTCAAAGTGCTAGCTGGGCTCAAAAAAGGCATAGAAGATATTAGGGAAACCCTGTCCGGAGAAATAAAAGCACTTTCTCGAGAAATAAAAGAACTAAAATCTAACCAAGCTGAAAATTTAAAAACCTATTAATGAGGTGCAATAAAAAATGGAGGCTCTTACTGCTGTTATAAATGAGGCCTAAGAGAGAATTAGTGTTATAAAAGACCAAGTGATGGAGAATAAAGAAGCTGAGCAAAAGAGAAACAAACAAGTGATGGACTATGAGGGGGAGAAATCGAGAGATAACTGATATCATAAGAGAAAAAAAATTAGAATAATTGATATTCCAGAAGAAGAAGAGATGGGGGGTCAGAAAGCATATTGAAGAGAATTATTATAGAGGATTTCCTTAATATGCCAAGAGGAACAAAGATCAAATCCAAGAGGCACAGGGAGCCCCCGTCAAAGTCAATAAAAATAGGGCCACACCCTGTTATCTAGTAGTAGAACTTACAAGTCTGAGTGACAAAGAGAAAATCCTGAAAGCAGCTTGGGACAAGAAGTCTGTAACATATAATGGTATAAATATTATTTTGGCAGCAGACTTACCCATAGAGCATGGCAGGCAAGAAAGAAATGGCTTGGTATATTCAGACCACTAAGTGAGGAAAACATGCAGCCAAGAATACTGTATCCAGCTAGGCTATCATTGAAAATAGAAGGAGAGACTAAAGCTTCCAGGACAAAAAAAAAAAAAAAAAAAAAAAAACAACTAAAAGAATTTGTAAACACTAAACCAGCCCTACAGGAAATATTGAAATGGGTCCTCTAAGCAAACAGAGAGCCTAGAAGTAGAAGACCAGAAAGGAACAGAGACAATATACAGTAACAGTCACCTTACAGGCAATAAGATGGCACTAAATTCATATCTTTCAATATTACACTGAATGTACCCTTTCAATAGTTCCCCTGAATGTAAATGGGCTAAAGGCCCCAATCAAAAGACACAGGATATCAGAATGGATAAAAAAAACCAAATCCCATCAATATGTGATCTACAAGAAACTCATTTTAGATCCACAAACACCTCCAGATTTAAAGTGAGGGAGGAGAAAACAACTTACCATGATAATAGACATCAAAAGAAAGCTGGGGAGGCAATCCGTATATCAGATCATTTAGCTTTTAAGCCAAAGACTATAAGAAGAGAGAGGAAGGACACTATATCATATTCAACAGGTCTGTCCAACAAGAATATCTAACAAATTTAAATATCTATACCCCTAATATGGGAGCAGCCAACTATATAAACCAACTAACAACACAATCAAAGAAACCCATCAACAATAATACAATAATAGTAGGGGACATTAACACTCCCCTAGCTGAAATGAACAGATCATCCAAGCAAAAGTTCAACAAGGAAATAAAGGCCTTAAATGACATACTGGACTAGATGGACATCACAGATATATTTAGAATATTCCATCCCAAAGTAACAGAATACACATTCTTCTCTAGCGCACATGGAACATTCCCCAGAATAGATCACATCCTGGGTCACAAATCAGGTCTCAATCAGTACCAAAGGTTTGGGGTCATTCCCTGCATATTTTAAGACCAATGCTCTGAAGCTAGAACTCAATAACAAGAGGAAAGTTGGAAAGAACCCAAATACATGCAGGCTAAAGAGCATCCTATTTAAGGATGAATGTCTCAACCAGGAAATTAAAGAATTGAAAAAATTCATGGAAACAAATGATAATGAAAACACAATGGTTCAAAATCTGTGGGACACAGCAAAGGCAGTCCTGAGAGGAAAGTATATAGTGAATCAAGCCTTTTTCAAGAAACAAGATAGGTCTCAAATACACAACCGAACCCTACACTAAAGGAGCTGGAGAAAGAAGAGCAAAGAAAGCCTAAACCCAGCAAGAGAAGAGAAATAATAAAGATCAGAACAGAAATCAAGGAAATAGTAACCAAAAAAGCAGTAGAGGGAATCAACGAAACTAAGAGCTAGTTCTTTGAAAGAATTAATATGATTGATAAATCCCTGGCCAGACTTATCAAAAAGAAAAAGAAAGGACCCAAATAAATAAAATCATCAATGAAAGAGGAGCGATCACAAGCAACACCAAAGGAATGCAAACAATTATAAGAACATATTATGAGCAAATATACGTCCTGGAAGCAAATATACATATCTGGAAGCAATGGATGCATTCCTAGGGATGTATAGACTACAACAACTGAACCTGGAAGAAATAAAAAACCTGAACAGACCCATAACCAGTAAGGAGATTGAAGTAGTCTTCAAAAATCTCCCAACAAACAAGAGTCAAGGGCCAGATGGCTTCCAGGGAAATTTTACCAAACATTTAAAGAAGAATTAATACCTATTCTCCTGAAAATGTTGCCCCCAAAAAACTGGATAGAAAACTTCCAAACCCATTTTATGAGGCCAGCATTACCATGATCCCAAAACCAGACAAAGACCCCATCAAAAAACAGAATTACAGACCAATATCCTTGATGAACACAGATGTGAAAATTCTCAACAAAATACTAGCCAATAGGATCCAAGAGTACATTAAAAGGATTAGTCACCACGACCAAGTGGTATTTATTCCAGGGCTGCCAGGATGGTTCAACATCCACAAATCAATCAATGCGTTACAATACATAAATAAAGGAAAGAACATGAACCATATGATACTTTCAATAGATGCTGAAAAAGCATTCGACAACGTACAACATCTTTTCTTGGTCAAAACTCTTCAAAGTGTGGAGACTGGTAGAGGGTACCTACCTCAATATCATCAAAACCATCTATGAAAAACCCACAGTGAATATCACTAGATGGAGAAAAACTGAGAGCTTTTCCACTAAGGTCAGGAACATGGCAAGGATGTCCATTATCACCACTGTTATTACTGTTACTCGACATAGTACTAGAAGTCCTACCCTCAGCAATCAGACAACAAAATGAAATTAAATTATCCAAATCAGCAAAGAAGAAATCAAACCATCACTCTTTGCAGATGATATAATACTCTATGTGGAAAACCCAAAAGACTCCATTCCAAATCTGCTAGAACTTGTACAGGAATTCCATAAAGTGTCAGCATATAAAATCAATGCACGGAAATCAGTTGCACTTCTATACACCAACAGCAAGACAGAAGAAAGAGAAATTAAGGAGTCAGTTCCACTTATAATTGAACCCAAAACCATAAGATACCTAGTAATAAACCTAACCAAAAATCTAAGAGTCTGTACTCGGAAAACTATGAAGTACTCAGGAAAGAAATTGAGGAAGACACAACGAAATGGAAAAATGTTTCATGCTCATGGACTGGAAGAACAAATATTGTGAAAATGTCTATGCTACCCAAAGCAATCTACACATTTAATGCAATCCCTAGTAAAATACCATATTTTTTCAAGAAAATGGAACAAATAATCCAAAAATTTATATGGAACCAGAAAAGACCTTGAATAACGAGAGGAATATTGAAAAAGAAAGCTAAAGTTGGTGGCATCACAATTCCAGACTTCAAGCTCTATTACAAAGCTGTAATCATCAAGACAGCTTGATGCCAGTATGGTACGGGTGTAAAAACAGACATATAGATCAATGGAACAGAATAGAGAGCCAATAAATAGACTCTCAACTCTATGGTCAACTAATCTTTGACAAAGCAGGAAAGGATGTCCAATGGAAAAAAGACAGTCTCTTCAACAAATGGTGTTGGGAAAATTGGACAGCCATTTGCAGAAAAATGAAACTGGACCATTTTATTACACCACACACAAAAATAGACTCAAAATGGATGAAAGAACTCAATGTGAGAAAGTAATCCATCAAAATCATTGACGACGGCAAAGGAAGCAACGTCTTTGACATCAGCTGCAGCAACTCCTTCCTAGAAACATCACCAAAGGGAAGGGAAGCAAGGGCAAAAGTGAACTATTGGGACTTCATCAAGATCCAATGCTTTTGCACAGCAAAGGAAGCAGTCAACAAAACCCAAAGACAACGGACAGAATGGGAGAAGATATTTGAAAATGACATATCAGATAAAGGGCTAGTGTCCAAAGTCTAAAAAGAATTTATCAAACTCAACACCCAAAGAACAAATAATCCAATCAAGAAATGGGCAGAGCACATGAACAGACATTTCTGCAAAGAAGACATCTAGACGGCCAACAAACACATGACAAGTGCTCCACATCACTTGGCATCAGGGAAATACAAATCAATACCACAATGAGAAATCACCTCACACCAGTCAGAATGGCTAAAATTATCAAGTTAGGAAATGACAGGTGCTGGTGAGGTTGCAGAGAAAGGGGAACTCTCCTACACTGTTGGTGGGAATGCAACCTGTTGCAGTCACTCTGAAAACAGCTTAAAATTTCCTCAAAAAATTGAAAATAGAACTACCCTATGACCCATCAATCGCACTACTGGGTATTTACCCTAATGATCCAAATGTAGTGATCCGAAGGGGCATGTGCACCTGAATGTTTATAGCAACAGTGTCCACAATAGCCAAACTATGGAAAGAGCCTAGATGTCCATCAACAGATGAATGGATAAAGGAGATGTGATATATATACTATGATGACTGCATAGTATTGCATTATATATATATATATATGCATATATATATATACCTACATATATATATATATATATATATATATTTATTTTGATGGCTGCATAGTATTCCTATATATATATATGAATGAAATCTTGCCCTTTGCAATGACATGGTTGAAACTAGAAGATATTATGCTTAGTAAAAATAGTCAATAAGAGAAAGACAGTTATCATATGATCTCCCTGTTATGAGGAATTTGAGAGGCAAAGTGGTGGGTTTGAGGGTAGGGAAGGAAAAAGTGAAACAAGATGGGATCAGGAGGGAGACAAACCATAAGAGACTCTTAATCTCACAAAACAAGCTGAGGGTTGTCTGGGAAGGCGGCTAGGGAGAGGGTGGTTAGGTTAAGGACATTGTGGAGGGTAAGTGCTATGGTGAGTGCTGTGAAGTGTGTAAGACTGACGATTCACACACCTGTAGCCCTGGGGCTAATAATACATTATATGTTTATTTAAAAAGATAAAAAATAAATATGTGAGCATATTATTTTTGGTGCTTGAAAATAACATTTTAACATTTATGTGAGAGGTTAGAGTATGAAGACTAGTCACCTTGATATGAGAGTGAAAAGGGATAGTTTACTTAAATTTTGTTGGTGAGAGTATAAATTGAGGAAAGATATCTAGAAATTCTAAATTCAAACATTTAGCCTAACAAAAAAACTAAGTTTTCAAATAGAGCATGCTACTAACACATATGCATACCAATTCATAAAAACAGTTCTTTACAGATTTCAAGGCAATTATATATGTATATATTATTATATTATATTATATTATATTATATTATATTATATTATATTATAATATTATATATTATTACATATATACAGTTTATATTATATATATGACATATTATTTTAAGACAATAATATAGTTTAAGCCAACATATTAAGACAATTGTTTAAGACATAAAGATGTAATCGTCTCTACAGTTGATCTTTGTGTTGGTCACCTCTGTGACCAACACAGATTGGAACTACCTGAGTCCATTTATGACATGGATTTTTTCAATAAATATATTGGAAAAAGTTTTTACACATTTGTGAAATTTTAAAAGTCTCACAGACAAACCATATGGCTTACTGAAAAAATTAAACAGGTTTTATTGTACAACTACAGTATATAATACATATACCATACAAAAATATGTGCTATTGACTATTTATGATGTCAGTAAGATTTCGAGTCAACAGTAAGTTATGAGTAGTCAGTGTTTTGGGAGGCCAACAGTCATACATGGATGTCTGACTCTGGGGAATGTTAGTGCCTCTAATCGCATTATGTGTGTGTGTGTGTGTGTGTGTGTGTGTGTGTGTGTGTGTGTGTGTGTGTGATGCTCTTTCCTACTAGACACTTTAAAGAAATTATCTAGCACTGCCACAAAGAGAGGTCATCCATTATTATCCATTAACTGACTTGAAATAATATCCACAGTATATTTTATGTGGAAATGGGAGTGAAAATATTATGAACATTAGAATGCAAAAGTGGATGTTTTTATAACATGAGGAAATTTTATCTATTGATAGTCCCCTGAGACAGAGTTTCATGTATATTTGAGAGAAAATGGTTTAGAGTGATGTAGAGCCATGAGGGCCATACTCATGTAGAAGGTGCTTGTCTTCAAAAGAGGGCAGAGATTATGAACACAGGCATTTAATTCATCAAAACGGGTTTGGACATATTGATGATGGGGTGTAAGCTCAGGAAGAACCAACCAAATCATTGTGTGTAGCAAAATAGATATGTGAGTGATATCTGTTAAGAAGAGGCCAGATTAAAAAAAAAAAAAAGGCCAGATATTGGTGGAGGAATTAGAGGAAGAAAATGTAGATAGCTCTGTGATCAGGGTTGATACTGTACTTGTGGGAGAAAACAAATTGTTATGGGGATTTTTATGTTTTTTTTTTTAAATTGTGGAATGTGTGATATAAACAATTGTATTCATCTCCTCAGTAAAATCCACAGTAAATTTTGCATAGCTCACCATAAATAAGAGTGTATGTTTCCAGAGTATAAATGAGAGAATATGCTGAATTATGTATCCAGCACAGACACAGCCACGGAGATGCTGAAGTGAGAGGAACAGAGACTAGTGATGTGTTTGTACCTTGTGCAAAAGTCAAGAGGGACAAGTGCCGGAGCTCTCCATACAACACACGAAAGTGCATACAGTGCAACAAACTGCCATTTTTGCTTTCTGTTTCTTCATTTTACATACAGCCTAATTCATAACAAACGTGCTGATAGCTAGGAAATATATCGGTTTCATTAAAAGAGTTGTGCCCATCCGGTGGCTTGTTTAGATTTTCATCCATACTGATTAGGTGTGGATCATATGCCAGTTGTCATGTGTTTCTTGACTTTTAAAACTTTACTTGCTCAAAACACCCATCAGCCTGACCGGGGTTTCCTTGCAACTGCATAAGTTCAAGATGCTCCTTACAAAGCCCTTTGTCCTTCCTTTCTCTTGGCCCACACGTCACCATGCATCACAGCATAAAGGTGTCTCTACCTCCTCCCACTCCCTAGTAATACATCCTTTAGAGAGAGTGGCCCCACCTGACATCCGTCTGCCCCCAGAGGCCCTAAGTGACACTGCTGGTAACAAATAGCTTCCAAGTCTGAGCATTTGACACACATCTTGCCCACATCCTGACTATCAGGTCATGAAATGTCAATCAGTGATTCAGTCCTGCCTGATACTCAAGCCAGAAAATACCGCTTAGTAGGAATCAAGTGAGTAACATCTTGATGGTGAACAAAATTTGCCAAGAACTTGGAGCATTTATTTGCCATGGTAGTTTTTGCTTTTGGTTCTGTTTGCTCCCCTGCTCCCAGAATGACATCCCAACTAGAATCTCACCGATTCTCCAGAAACCTTAGTATTGGGTGCCTTGAAGTACAATTGCCTGTACCTGTGGATGGCCTTCTTGGGTTTCACATTAAAATTTTGAGTAAAGCACATAAGCAAATATAATAATATATGTCCTGTATATACCACTCGAATTTGGTCAATATCTGCCAAAGATTTTATGATATAGCAGAAAAAAAAATGTTGTCTTATTTTTGCAGTCCTAGCAACAAATGTCAGTCTCAAATATTTATTTAAGAGAATTTAATTAATAGAAATTATTAATTTAATTAATATAAAATGCTGGGAGAAAGGTAAAAATGTTAATAAGAGCTGTTCTTGGGTGGTACATTGACCTATAGTTTTTTAAAATAAATTGCATAAATGTTATGTATTTGGCATACATATTAGTCAGAGACTAGTCCAGAGAAGAAGAGAACACACCAATTATTTAAACAGATGCATTTGCTGTATGGAATTGTTAACCACATATTTCAGAATTGGGGTAGCAAAAAGAAAGCACAAAGACATTATGGAATAGGAATGGTACAAAGCAGTTGCTACCCTCAAAGGTCAGGGAACAAAAGAAAGAGATTATAATTTTTAAACCATGGATACTTGCAGAGGGGCTGAT
>NW_019154316.1:10931-25264 GCF_002288905.1 Enhydra lutris kenyoni | reverse complement strand
TTAGAAATGTGTTTGAGAGATGGTTAATACAGCTAGACTATATCAGAGTGAAGTCTTATTAAGATAAATTTTTATTTATCAGCTGCAATTGTGACATACCTTAGTGCTGTTTATTAAAGTATTCCCAAATCTTTGTCTTCTAGGAACAAGAGAAAGTGGCAATCCCCTTGTTCTTTACTTTGGCCAATAAAATGTGAATGGCAGTGTCATGTTCATTCCTAGGGGCACTTGAAGATTCTCCCCCCACTGCCACAGGTAGCAGCATTTCTCCAAAGACTGGCCACGGTGCAGGCTCAGGTCCTTAATTAGAAGAATGCAGGGAATCATAGCGGCTATGTTGTTTGAAGCCACCATAATGTGAGTTTTTTTACTGCAAGGTGATTTTGCTTGTGTTGTTTGGTAGAGCAAGTATTCAAAACAAAAGCAGCCCATGCTTGCAAAGCCTCGCATCAATGAAGGATATAGTAGCGATGATATGATCAAGTTCTTCATAATGGTGGCATCATGGCTTGAGGAAATGGCTCCCAACTGTGAACCTTCCCTTTGCTACATATGTTACATTAAAAAAAAAAAAAAACAAAAAAAACCTGAGGCCTGAGAGACTCTTGGTAATGGAGGTTATTTCTGCATTATCTTTCTGTTGGTGAGGTGCTTGGGGGAACACTAACCTTTGCACTGATGCCATCATGCAACACCTTGGTTGGTGGCAAAGAGTCGGTTCCCAGATTTATGCAAAGGCTGAGCTTAACACAGCTCACACATCTGAGCTGTGGGCCTCTTAAAAATAATTAAAAGCAGACATCTGCAAAACATGATTACTGAGGCATTCATAGCCTCAGCAACATTCTCTATGGATAACCAAGGCTTCGTTTTAAAAAAAAAAAGTATTTTCCATTTTGTTTTAAAAGAAGCTCATTGACCATGCATGTAAAACACAAATATTAAAATGGGGAGAGCTCATTCCGAATATTTTCTTAGAAATTTCAGAAGCAGAATGATTTCTGCAGAAAAGAGACTTTGGCAAGATCACAGAAGGCATTGCACAGTAGGCCTGCAAAGTTTTATGCCAGCATACATCCTCTAAATGTTCCAAAGAACCTGCATTATGATGGATGGCTATGCCAATTTCTGAGAATACAAATGTGAATGAGACATTTTCTCCAGTCTAGTCGGATTTAGAAACAACATATCAGTGGAAACAGAGTGGTGCTCTAGTGGAAGCATTTGCATTGGTGGTCCAAAGCAAATTTACAGACTAACTTTTAGGGATAAATTTGATGTCATGCTTGGCTTTTAATAAATGACCAAGAAATACTGAAACTATCCTAAATTCCTGCTCATTTTAAAACTCAATTCTTTAATGTCTGGGTAGATGTGTGATAATTGGTTTATGGTAACTTCAAAGCCATCTGAGACCTAGATCTCCATCCCTTCTCCCTCCCTGAATGGTGGTAGTGCTGCCGATGGACCAAATGGGATATGAAGAAATAGAATACAGCCTGATCTTACTGTGGAGAATAAACATCTTCCAGTAGTGTTAGTGGATGCTAAATACACAAAGCTAATTATTTTCCTGAAATGTCCTTCAGAGATTAAATTGTAGTCTATTTCCTGCCCACTCACAGTTGTGTCAACAATTCTCCAAGCAATGCAATCTAAGAACAGCAACCATGGTAGAGAGTATTACTGCCATGCTGGTCCTTGAATATCTTTTGGGGTGACTTGAATTATGTTGCTAATTATTTCAAGTGTCCACTTTCCTTTGCTGGCATTGGCCTGCAGAATGTATGGTTCTTTCCTCTAACATCTCAGCAGGTACTTTGAGAGCAGGAAACACTCATCTGTGGAAGACAGAGCTGAAATGTTTATACTATTAAAAGGGATAGTCACACAGCATTTATCAGAACCAGGAGATGCCTGAGATGGGTTTCCCTCTGTTCAGGTTTATTTCCTGGAGGTGCTGACTGAGGTGAGACCCCAACCAGACTCATTAAAGTTAATCCTTTGATCTCTGTATGGGAACAACTAGATTGCTTCCCCAAATATAAAGGCTATCAAGAGGAAAGACAGTTCTTTGAAAGTTTAGAGGAAAGCAAACTGCACCCAAACTTCCATCTCAGAGAGAGGCCTCAGTCTCTTCCCCTCTGGGTGGCCCAGAGCACATAGACTCCTCCTCTGCCAACTTCCACTGGCAGAGCATGGCCCAGCCACTGTCTCTGCACCACAGTGCTACTAAAACTGCAAGCAACATTTGTCCAGGGAGACTTCTTTTTATGAAGCCAGAATTACCCTGATCATCAAACCAGGCAAAGACCCCAACAAAGAGGAGAATTTCAGACCAATACCTCTGATTAATATAGATGCCAAGATTCTCAACAAGATCCTAATTAATAGGATCTGACATTGCATTGAGAGGAGTATGCAACACGAACAGGTGGGATTTATCCCTGGGATACAGGGGTGATTCGACATTTGCAAATCAATAATTGTGATAGAACAAATCAATAAGAGAAGAGAGGAAAACCACCTGGTCCTCTCAATTGATGCAGAAATAGCATTTGACAAAATCCAGCATCCGTTTCTGATTAAAACCAATCAAAGTATAGGGATAGAAGGAACATTCCTAAACTTCATCAAATCTATCTATGAAAAACCCACAACAAATATCATTCTTAATGAGGAAAAGTTGACAGCCTTCCCTTTGAGATCAGGAACATGACAAGGATGAACACTCTCACCACTACTGTTCAACATAGTATTAAAGGTCCTAGCAACAGCAATCAGACAACAAAGAGAAATAAAATGTATTCAAATTGGCAAAGAATAAGTCAAACTCTCTCTTTTTGCAGATGACATCATACTTTATATGGAAAACCGAGACTATTAGAACTCATACAGCAAATCATCAATGTGCAGGATACAAAATCAATGTACAGGGGTGCCTGGGTGGCTCAGGTGGTTAAAGCCTCTGCCTTCAGCTCAGGTCATCATCCCAGGGTCCTGGGATCAAGTCCTGCAATGGGCTCTCTGCTCAGCAGGGAGCCTGCTTCCTCCTTTCTCTCTGCTTGCTTCTGCCTACTTGTGATTTCCATCTGTCAAATCAATGACTAAAATCTTTAAAAAAAAATCAATGTACAGAAATCATTTGGTTTCTTATACACTAACAATGAAAATATAGAAGGGGAAATTAGAGAATTGATTCCATTTACTATACCACCCAAAACCATAAGATACCTTGGAATAAACCTAACAAAAGAGGTAAAGAATATGTACTCAAGGAACTACAGAACACTCATGAAAGAAACTGAAGAAGACACAAAAAGATGCAAAAGCATTCTATGCTCACAGATTGGAAGAATAAACATTGTTAAAATGCCTATACTGCCTAGAGCAATTTATACTTCCAATACCATCCCAATCAAAACTCCACCAGCATTTTTCAAAGTGCTGGAATAAGCAAGCCTAAAATTTGTAGGGAGCCAGAAGAGACACCATACTGCTAAGGAAATGTTGAAAAAGAAAAATAAACCAGTGGGTATCATGTTACCTGATTTCAAGCTTTACTACAAAACTGTGATCATCAATACAGCATGGTACTGACACAAAAACAGACATATCGACCAGTGGAACAGAGTAGAGAGGCCAGAAATGGACCCACAGCTCTATGGTCAAATAATCTTTGACAAAACAGGAAAACATATCCAGTGGAAAAAAGACAGACTCTTCAATAAATGGTGCTGAGAAAATTGGACAGCTATGTGTAGAAGACAACCCTCGACCATGCTCTCACACCATACACAAAGATAAACTGAAAATGGTTAAAAAAAACTCAACGTGTGGCAAGAATTCATCAGAATCCTAGAGGAGAACATAGATAGTAACCACTTTGACATGAGCCACAGCAACTTCTTTCAAGACATGTCTCCAAAGGCAAAGGAAACAAAAGTGAAAATGAAATTTTGGGACTTAATTGAGATTAAAAGATTCTGAATAGCAAAGGGAACACTCAACAAAACAAAGAGGCAACATACGGAATGGGAAAATATATTCTCAAATGACATGACAGACAAGGGGCTGATATCAAAGATTTATAAAGAACACCTCAACCTCAAAACTCAAAAAACAGATAATCACATTTTTAAAAAAAAAATTGGCAGAAGACATTAATAGATGCTTCTCCAAAGCAGACATACAAATGCTAACAAACACGAGAAAAAAATTGCTCATCTTTATTAGGCATCAGGAAGATTTAATCAGGGAGATCCTCCAGTGCACATCCTTTACCTCTTTGGTTAGGTTTATTCCAGGTATCTTATGGTTTTTGGTGCCATAGTAAACGTAATCGATTCTCCAATTTCCCTCTCTATATTTTCACTGCTAATGTATAGGAAATCAACTGATTTCTTTACATTGATTTTGTATCCTGCACATTGCTGAATTGCTGTATAAGTTCTAGTATTTTGCAGGTGGAGTCTTTTGGGTTTCCCATATAAAGTATCATGACGTCTGTGAAGAAAGAGTGTTTGACTTCTTCATTGCAAATTTGAATACTTTTCATTTCTCTTGTTCCTGATCTCAAAGGGAAGTCTGCCAGCTTTTCCCAATTGAGAATGATATTGGCTGTGGGTTTTTCATAGATAGATTTGATGAAGTTGAGGAATATTCCCTCTATCCCTATACTCTGAATGGTTTTAATCAGAAACAGATACTGTACTTTGTCAAATGCTATTTCTGCATCAAATGAGAGGACCATGTGGTTTTTCTCTCTTCTCTTATTGATTCGTAGTATCACAGTCATTTGCAAGTGCTGAACCACCCCTGCATCCGAGGGATAAACCCCACCTGATCATGGTGGATAATCTTTTTAATGTACTGTTCGATCCTAATAGCTAGGATCTTGTTGAGAACCTTGGCATCCATATTCATTTGGGATATTGGTCTGAAATTCTCCTTTTTGATGCGGTCTTTGCCTGGTTTGGGGGATAAGGGTAATGCTGGCTTCATAGAATGAGTCTGGAAGTTTTCCTTCTGTTTCTTTAATGAATTTTCAAGAGAATCTGAAGAAAGAATATTTAAGAAAATAGGTATTATTTCTTCTGTGAATGTTTGGAGAATCCCCAGGGAATCCATTAGGTCCTGTGCTCTTGTTTTTTTGGGAGGTTTTTGGTCACTGCTTCAGTCTCGTTACTAGATATTAGTTTATTCAGGTTGTCAGTTTCTTCCTATTTTAGTCTTGGAAGTTTATTCGTTTCCAGGAATGTATCCAGTACTCCTAGATTGCCTATCTTATTGGCGTAAAACTGTTGATAATTTCTGATGATTGTTTCTATTTCCTTTGTTTTAGTCGTGATATCTCCTCTTTCATTAATAATTTTATTAATTTGGGTCCTCTCTCTCTTCTTTTGGATTAGTTTGGCCTTTGCTTTATTGATCTTACTGTTTCTTTCAAGGAACGACCTTCTTGATTTTTTGATGTGTTCCATTGTATCTCTAGATTCTATCTCATTGACCACTGCTCTAATCTTGATTATTTCCCTTCTTGTGCATGGGGTTGGCTTAATTTGTTGTTGGTTTTCCAGTTCTTTAAGGTATAAAGAGAGCTAGCGTATTTGGGATTTATCAATTTTTTTTAAATTGAGGCTTGGATGGCTATCTATTTCCCCCTTAGGACAACCTTTGCCATATCCCATAGGTTTTGGACCAATATTTCTTTATTCTCATTGGTTCCATGAATTGTTTAAGTTCGTATTTGCCTTCCTAGTTGATCCAAACCTTCTTAAGTAGGGTTGTCTTTAGCTTCCAAGTGTTAATTCCTTCCAAACTTTTTCTTGTGGTTGAGCTCCACTTTTTAAGCATTGTGGTCTGAGAATTGGCAGACAATAATCTCAATCTTTTGGTAGTGGTTGAGCCCTGATTTGTGACTCAGTATGTGGTCTATTCTGAAGAAAGTTCCATGTGCACATGAGTGGAATGTTCTGTATGTATCTATGAGATCCATCTGGTCCAATGTGTCATTCACAGCTCTTATTAATTTATTGAGTATCTGCTTGGTTGTTCTGTCTATTACATGTGGCATGGCATGTTAAGATCCCATACTATTAATTATTCATATCAATCTGATTATTTTGATTAACAGTTGGCTTATGTAGTTGGCTGCTCCCATACTAGGGGCATAAATATTTACAATTGTTTGTTCATCTTGATAGATAGACCCATTAAAAATGATGTAGTGTCCTTCTGTATCTCTGAATAGTTTAAAATCTAATTTATCTGATATGAGAATTGCTACACCAGCTTTCTTTTGAGGTCCGTTGCCATGAAAGATGTTTCTCCATCCCTTCACTTTCAGTCTGGATCTATCTTTAGGTTCCAAAGGGGTCTCTTTTAGACAGCATATGTACAGGTCCTGTCAATTTATCCAATCTGCAACCCTATACCATTTTATGGGAGCATGTAGGCCATTCACATGTAGAGTTATTATTGAAATATATATTTTTATTGATATCATATTGCCTATGAAGTTCTTGTTTCCATAGATTGTGAATGTAAATTTCTGTTCTTTGTGACTCTGTGGTTCTTTGTTCTTTTATACAACCTTCCCCCCTTAATATTTCTTGTAGTGCCAGCTTGATAGTCATGTACACTTTAAACCTTGCCAGTCTGGGAAGCTCTTTATCTCTCCATCCATTTTGAATGTCAGCCTGGATGAATAAAATATTCTTGGCTGAATGTTCTTCTCATTTATTGTTTATGTTGATATCCAATAGTTCTGTACCAGAGGTCACAGTCTCTGAATTTCTTCTCTGTTAGGTATTCCTCCTCCTAGTAATTTTGCTGAGAGGTGGGTGAGGGGATGTACAGCTGAATATATCAACAACGATCCAGGCAAGGTGCAATCTGTAACATAGCAGAGCTATTGGAAGTCACCAAAAAAGAAAGAAAAAAAGGAAAGAGAAAGAGAGGGAGAGATAAAAAAGAGAAGGCCCATACAAAATAAACTCCAAGAATAAGATTTATATAATACCAGAAAGAAAAAAAAAGAGAGATGCAGAAACATTGACAGAAGAAAAAGAAAAAGTTGGAAGGTGGTTATAAATCCTCAGTGTGGGTGAGAAATGTTATTTTGGTTCTTCCTGGGAGTATCTTGATATCTTTGTTAAAGGACTTAACTTTCCAGAGATAAAGGGAGATTAAAACTGGTTTATATATAGGGATAGGATTGAATAGGGAAAATTGAATACCTTGACGCTTGTATCTATTTGTGTATTTAAAAAGGAGAAAAAAAGAAAAGAAAAAGAAAAACACATGTATATATATGAAAAAAGTTCAAGTTAAAAGGTTATCATGAAGTATGTTGTATTAAACATCTAGTTTTAATGGTAAGTATGTTCAAATTTCTTTAAAAAACAAGAATCCTGGGAATGAATTAAAAAAATAGTTATATCTATGAAATTTACAGGTTTTAGGGAAATACCTTTAGCTAATATATTGTTTTTTCCCTTGATTTTGGAGTTTTATAGTTCTTGAAGACCCTGTGGTGATTATTTTCTCATACTTTTGGCTTGCTTTATGGAGGAGGAGCCTGCCACATTGTTTTTCAGTCAGACTTGCTTGGGCTAAGTCTCCCTGATGCCTCTCAAGGGCCTGGGCTCTGTGGAAATTGGTTTTTCAGGGTTTTGTTCTCTGAAGGTTTTATTCCTTTGGTGCTTTTTTGGAGGTTTCGTGGAAAGCAAATTGCACCCAGACCTCTGCCTTAGCGAGAAGCCTCAGCCTGCTCCCCTCTGTGGTCCAGATAACGTAGACCCCCCCCCTGCAAACTTCGCTGAGTAGCACAACCTCCCACAATCAGTGCGCTCCCCCAGTCACTGTCTCAGTGGTCACCAGCAGTCCCTGCTTGTCTCTTCACCCCCCATGCCACTAAAACTGTGAGTGATATTGGTCCAGGGAGCCCCCTTCCGGAGGCTGCCTTTTCCAGGACTACTGTCCAGGCCCAATGCAGGGTGCATTTAGACCCCAAGGTCACATAGTTTGTAGAAGGCTGCAGTTGAGGGATCCTGACCAGAGATCATGCAGCGTTCTCTCAGGCTTGGCCTGGAATCATTCAGACCCTTTGGCCAGTGACAGAAAACCACAGTCGTAGAGAGCACCAGCTGGTGCCCACACCAGACTCTGTCACACATGGGCCATAGTGCACAGACCCATGGTCCATGAAGGGCATGAAGAACGTGGAAGTCTGTGGACATAGAGAGAACAAGCAGAAGCCCACACCGGTCTCTCAAGTAAGGACAGGAATCCACCCAGCCAAGTGGTGGTGCAAGTAGCAGGAAGCTGGGGGCTGAGGGACCATGGACTGGAGGCTTTGCCACACCCTCTCTGGCATGGATCATCATTGGTAGTGGCCATCCTGGGTCAGTGGGATTAGGCCATGTTCCTGACTACCTGATTCCATCACTTGCCCCTTAAGATTTTTTGGTCTTTTTGAGTTCTTTTAACCAGACTCCAAGTTAATGCTGGTCCCCTACCACAGGGTACTTTTGTATTGGGGTATTATTTTCCAATGGGTTTCCTTCTGGTGGCTCCCTCCCCCTTGTGTTTATACTATGATATAAGTCTGAGCATCCCCATTCTGCTTTACCTCTCAGCTGATGTCTTCTGTTCTCATAGAGATCTAGACGTGTAGAATCTTACATCTCAGACTTATTTCCTAGATATTCAGAGTGTTCTGGTAGATATGTAGCTCAAATTAGGGGACTGGTTGAAACAGGGTCTCCTACTTTTCCGCCAACTTTCCCACTTTCCCAAGGACACTACTTAACGCTCAGTTAATTATCATATTGAGAAAGTTATGGGAGCTTGAGATTCACTCTATCCTGAAAATAATGAAACTCCAGGAATCTAGTTAAGATAAAGCAATAGAAATTAAGCATCACGTTTGACTACCTGGAAATTATTCAAGTTCATAATTTTGTTTTCAAGTTCTTTTCTATCATGAATCAGAAGTGTTCCCATAAGAGCCAAAGTTTCTACTATGACGACTAGATCCTTTACTGCATTGCCTAGAGGCAAAAATATACATAAATATCGTTATTTTGAAAAATAAATCTTGCTTTATATAACATGCTTTTTAGGTTAAAAACAAGATATATTTTTAAGAAAATATACAGAGTCTTAGTATTGAAATAAAAAAGTACTATTTGCACTATAAGCAGGAAATACAAATTTAAACAAGTATATTTGATCCAATTTTATTTACAGCATGAGGAAAACACTCATCATTGTATTTTAACTGAGGTTTTATGAAAATCAGTAACTTTATTGCACAGGGAGAAATTCTCAAGATTTTTTTTTTTTCCTCTCAAGGAAGAAGTCCAATTCTTCTTTTCCTTAAGAAGTTGCCCATGAAATTATTATTCTAATTCTAAAGTAGCCCAAAGAGAAAATAAGTAAAGCATTTTTGTTTCAGTTGGTAACCAAATTGGAAAGGGTCCTACTATTTATAATTTCAATCACTAAATTAACAATAAATATATAATCTGGTAACATTCCAACATTGAAATAGCATGCTCTTGAAACTCATGACGTTTCCCTGACATTGGGTCTGCAAAAAACTCTGGAACCATAACTGTTAATATTACACCAGTTGTATATAACTTTTTCAACAGGTGAAGTCAAGGAGAAAGTCAGGATGCTTGTAGGACAGATTAATTTGGGATGGAAGGAAAATGCTTAGAGTCAAAAATGGTGTCTTTTTAATCATGATTTAACTTCAGATAAAACTTGAATATAAAACGTGCTTGTAGGGGCACCTGCATGGCTCAGTTGGTTAAACATCTGTCTTTGGTTCAAGTCATGGTCCTGGAGTCCCGGGCTGGAGCCCAGTGTCCTGTCAGCCTCCCTACTTGGAGGATAGTCTGCTTTCTCCCTCTCCCCTGCCCCTGCCCCTACTCATTCTCTCTTTCAAAAGAAAAAAATAAGTGAAATCTTTAAGATGTGTTTTTAGTGAATATTTGCTAAACAAAACAAATTCTGATCAGTGCAATATTTGATAAGGCTAGTATAAAAACACTTCTGAAAATCATAAATGCTTCAAAGAGAGGTTTTAGAGATATTGGCACGTTAATTCTAAATTTCAGGTATTGCAAATACTTTGAGGGTACCACTTTAAACATTGCCCTAATCAAAATCCTGGACTGCTTCTCATGTGAGAAGAAGATGTTCTATAAAATCAGAAATCAAAGAGAAGTACTTCAGTATTAGAAGTGGACATGGGATCCATATTTGAGGCTAAAAGTTCAACCTGATAAATTAGCAAGCACTTATGGAAATGGATTCTTATTCTAACAAGTGACAATGTATTGATTAATAAACTTCCATGTTTCAATCAGGTTCTGCCAGTTAATAGCTGTGACTTTGGGCAAGTTACATAATGTCTTGAACCACTTTTCCTATGGAAACTAAAAACAATCCGTACCTCATAACCCATTGTGGATAAAAGGCCATGGTAAAGACTAATTCTATATCAAGTTTCCTTACCTTTAATATGTGTTGAGTGTTCCCAAACCACCTAATGTCCGTGTTTCTCTAATAATATTTTTATCTGCTATTCCATTTTCCCCACAGATAAACGTTCCAATGAAGATATTTCCCCAAGCCCACAATACTTCTTCCTTCAATTGCCAAAGAACACTCCATAGGGCTGGAACGTATCTTTGTCTTCTTGAGGACTTTCCCCCTGATTTTATCAAGATATATTGGAAAGAATAGAATGGCAAACCAATTCTGAAATCCCAGCTGGGAGACACCATGAAAACTAATGACACATACATGAAATTCAGCTGGCTGACTGTGATTGGAGTGTCAATGGATAAAGAACACTATTGTATCATCAAACATGAGTGTAATAATGGAAGGATTGATCAAGAGATTCTTTCTCTTTCAATAAACAAAGGTATGTGCTTACAGAAAAAGATAAAACCTCCTAGAAACTATTTTTTCCACCAAAGGGAATATTGTACCTTTCTGTCAAGTATTCATGGAAAACAAAGGACTAGAAGTCTTTCTTTCATGTTGCTGCTTTTAACAATAGCATAAATATCCTGCTATATGTCCCCATGGAGTCAAAATAGTAGAGTCTTTGGAATGTACAGAGAAAATGAAAAAGACAAAATCACTTGCCCTTTCTCCCCTTAGTTTTGTCATCCAAAATATTAAGGTCACAGTGATTTTTTTAAGATCATCATATGCATCAAATGAAACAATACACATGAAAGCACCTAGCAACCTCACACACAATAAACTCACAAGAGAGAACCAGTTTTGATAATCTTACTTGATCAGGAAATAAGAACAATTAGACATCTTTCAGGAATGCTTTAGTCAGCATTCAAATTCCCTCTCATTTCAATCTTGCTCTACCCAAAGTATAAATCATAAACAATAAGATCAAGGCAACAAAATGCTGTTCATTTGTTGGAGCCACATTGCAGCTCTACAGAAAATAATAATTTGGCTGCTGAGGTTTTAATATGGTCTTGGGTTTCTCAAATTTATATTTTATATATGACTGTAAGGTGAAATTTCAAGTGAAGATTGTGTGACTCTAACGTGTCTATCTTTCCATTGTGCACAAGGACTGTATTCCTTACCATTGATAAACGCTGCTCAGCAAACATTATTACAGTTCTAGTATGTGCCAGGTGTGGGATGGATGCAGGATGAACTACTGTCCCAAGGAGGATCACTACAGTAAGGCCAATATACTTTTCCTATCCCTCAAGGTTATTTGTGATTCAGGCATGGTATCCCAAATTAATCTCATTGGTGCAGATTCTGGTCATATTTAGAAAGTGTGTGCAAATGGCTGAATGTTCCCTGGCCAGGCAGTGGATCAGTAACTCACCAGACTCAGAAATCAACTCCTGAGCATTAACATCATGGATTAGGCTCCAGAGATCCCATGGGGAAGGATTTTTGTTTATACTTTTCCCTGTTCTTAACGAGAAATCTTTCAGCGGTGGGTGGAAAGCACATAACAAAGCCTGTGAAGAACATTCTATATAAAAGTCTTAAATTTTAAAGTCAGTCTTCATCTTCTTGTGTCTGTTAAAAAGAAAGCCATAGAGATGCCTGGGTGTCTCCATTGGTTAAGTGTCTGCCTTATGCTCAGGTCATGATCTGAGTGTCCTGGGATCAAGTCCCACTTAAGGATCCAAGATCTTATCCCTCTGCCTGCTGCTCCCCTTGCTTGTGTTCTCTTTCTCTCTCTCTCTGACAAAAAAATAAATAAAATCTTAAAAAAAAAAATAAAAACAACTACAGACCCAAAATGGCAACCTTTAACTTAAGGCCCAGGTCACTAAAACAAAACTTACTACTTAATTCCAAGTATAATTTCAACCCCCAGAAGAGACATTTAAGCAGTGAACATCGGAGTTTCCTGTTCAGCCCCAGGAAGATTCCTGATTGATCCCTCCCATTCCTCTTAGGAGAGAAATAATACCTAATACGATGGATTTTTAAAAAAGATTTTATGCATTTATTTGACAGCAGAGACTGCAAGTAGACAGAGAGGCAGATGGCAGGGGGGGAACAGGCTGCCTGCTGAGCATTGAGCCCAATGTGGGGCTCCATCCGAGGACCCTGAGATCATGACCAGTGCCAACGGCAGAGGCTTAACCCACTGAGCCATCCAGACATCCCACAATGGACTTTTTGTTAATGATTTCTCTTTTTTCTCCTTTTCCTTTGCTATAATCCTTTGGAGCTCACCTATACTTGCAAGATGGGATGATGCCTCACTCATGATTTGACTGATTAATACAGCCTTTGTATCTTTATCACTTACTTGGTTGAATTTTTGCTATTTAATCAATTTGGTGGCAGCAACGGATCAAAAGTGGACTTCGACGGACATTCAGACACAAGGAGAAACAGGTGTGGGAGCACTGAGTCCTTTGTGTTCCCTGTCTTCCCTGCTATTTTCAAGTCCTTTGGGTGAGTTCCGCTTGGTTCTGAGCTCCCCTATCTTTTTATTCAGGCTCCTGATCTAATTGGCTTTCAGGTCAACATGGGCTGGCCAAAGGTTATGCTCAGAGCCCAGCTGAGCTGGCGTGTTTGTCTAGAGCTCTATTGAGCTTGCATATTTGCCCAGAGTCCAATTGAACTGGCAGAAACGTCTGCCTTGAGCCAAGCCCCTAAGCTTTCAGATCCTATTTCCCTGGGTATAATCCAAGCATGGTTCCAGGGAGAATTGTTGATGCACACAGAGCCTTTCTTGTCCAGAACTCAGTAGTATCTTTACTGCCCATACACCAAGTTGTACGTTATTGTTTGTCTTGTTTTGTTTGTAGATAAAGACTACTCCTAACAGGGACCTCAGAGGCAGAATAACATGAAAAATTGGAAGGCATTGGTCAAGCATTCAAACGCTATTAGAGCCCTTGCTACAGAAGAACACCCCCTTGGTAATATAAGTTGGTCAGGGAGCAGGTAGGCAGGACAATAGGTCAGCCATTATCCTCAAGAAAACTCATGTACTGAGAACTAACACTGTAACACACACACAATCCCCAATTCCAGGACACATCCCTACAATGTGTTAGCTCTGCTCAGAGAAGTCTTAGCTGCTAGGATCCTTAAATTATGATGAGTCAAGCTCAACACCTTCTAGTACACCTGCTTATTGTACAACTAACAACTATTGTCCCAAATGTTACAGATATCTAGCAAAAATGGCAAGATCCTACTAAGCTTGTTTTGTGTCCTAAGGAACTGGCTTGGTATCTCTCAGGTTGGAGATCCAAAAATAAGGTCTGACAGAAATGTAAACTACAACTTATTTGTTGATATATAGCTGGATAGAAAGGGATGTTAATTCCATTAGTGGCTAGTTTTCATTCTGCTGCCAGCCCTCAGGACAATTAGAAGCTAGAAATAAAATGTCAAAAATGGGGAAATTTCCAATTAGATAACAGCACTTAAGAAATGCATTTAGAAGCAAGCATTCTCCAATTAAGCAGACTAAGACACCCCTGTTAATTGGCAAGCAGAATGTTTCAAATTTCCAAAGTTATTCAAACATTCATTTTAGAAGTTTAATGAAAAATTAAAGGTTGGAGAAGTACCTAAAACAGAAAAACCTATTGAAGACTGAAAGAACTCCTCATGCTCCCGTTTTTGCTCCTGTGAGAATTCATTCTAGTCTGAATTGTTTTTACAATCTGCAGACTACACAATCATAAACAGATGTCTACCACGGTCATGGCCTTCGACACACCCCAGTATCTACCTTCATGAGAGGGCCCCCAAATGAGCTCCTCCCAGAGCTGATGAAA
>NW_019154316.1:0-10531 GCF_002288905.1 Enhydra lutris kenyoni | reverse complement strand
TTGCTAAATTAATTTAGCTTATTTGATGTTAAATTACATGGGAACCATTGTCAAATAAAAGTTCCTACTAAGTTTTTTTTTGTTTGTTTGTTAGTTTTTGTTTGTTTGTTTGTTTGTTTGCTATTATAGTTGTAAGATTGTGGCACATGTAAATAAGGTCCATTCCAGTTCAACAAAACATGGCTCCTCATTGCCAGATGCAGGCCATCCTGTTGTCCTTGTAACGTGGCACCTGTTTCCTTCTGAATCAGAGAGAAGAAGGTGGGTAAATAATGGGAGTGTTTTAAAGAAAGAGTCAGGCTAAGGGAAAACCAAGACAACCACTTGGTTCTTCCCAGATCCCTGGCAAACCCCACTTTTCTTCTTCTTTTTATTTTTTTTTTCATTCCTTCACCCACCATAGGGTATTTAAGATGATTCAAATGATAAATGGACATCAGTGGGAAGCATTCTAAAACAGTAAAAAAAACAAAAACAAAAACAAAAACAAAACAAAACAAAACAAAAAAACTTGTTTACCAGTGGTGTCTAACTTGTCAGGTCCATAATCCTGAACAACTTTTTGTCTCAAGAGGTTTCAGGCCTCATTCCTGTGGACTCTTTGTCCACAGGACACCTATGGGCACCTGCAGCTGGGTTCATTCCACTGCCACTTAGTAGGGTTTGTCATATACTCTTGTTGCTGTTTCTGTATTTTCTGCATCAGTTAAAGCCTTTCCTTGCCAAGAGGCTGATGATTGCACTATGGCAAAGACTCTGTTAAAAACTGATTTCTCCCTTAGGGCACACTTTCTGTGATCTCCAGTAACCAGGGCACATATTTCACTGGGCAAATCACATGAGCCTTTAGGAAATCCTTGCAGACTTCGTTGAATTGTTTCTGTATACAATCTTCTACAGATCCATTTTGTTGCATGCTGGTCTATCCAAAGACTGTAAGTCTGTGATGTCCATTGCTCAAGCCTGTCATCAAGAGGTTATGGAAGACTTCCTAGGTAACAGTTAAAAAGATCCTCTCCATCACAGTTTACAGCCTGGTAATTAAATATTTGAAAAACATCATTAGAGGAAGACAGCCTTTGAAAGCCAGTAAAAGAGGGACTTTACTAAATCTCCTTCTCTAAAACTCAAAGATATTGAGCCTCCGGTGCACATCCCACAGCTACAGATGTCTCCACCTGACACCTCGTCCTACACAGACACTTGATATTTCTGAATCTACTTGGAAGAAAGTGAAATAGCTGACATCTAGGTAGACCATGCTCACCCAAGACAATGGATCAAGACTCCAAGCTTTGACCAAACCTGTGATCGTTTATCTCTCTTCTCTTTTCCTTTATTCTGGCAATGGCCTGGAAAGGTAACACCCTCATCTGTATTGCCCAGTTTATTACTACAGCAGTATCCTCTTGAATTTAGAGCAAGATTTTATTTCAAGGCTACCAGAAAATTCAACCCTGGTCTGAAAATTACTCAAGCTAAGTGAAAAATCTCATTGGTTAACTTCCTTACATTCAGGTTCTGAGTTAGAAGGGAACTGTTAGGAAAAAGTTTGTTCCAAGATTCATGCTTTTGGCTGGCCTTACTTCCCTGGTTAGGGATAAATATAGATGGAATAGGATCAAGACCTTTTCCTTCATTCTTGAAATTTTTGGAGAACCCCTTGCCAAGGCAATGTCTGCCCAACAAGAATCCTTACACACTGGCCAAAGGAGTTCTTGAAAAAAAGATAGCCCTTAGTTATCTCTTACATGAGCAAGGCTGGGTCTGTGCTGTAGACAACAGCATGTGCTAAACCCCAATGAACAGTTCTGGGGGAAGTTGAAGTCCAATAACATCAGATTACTGAGAAAGCCACGTGGCTTAAAAGAGTGACTCCTTCAGCAGGGTCTTTCTTACTCATTTGTTTTTAATTGCTTTGAGTCTTGGAGTACATAGCCTCAAATTGCACTGCAAACATTGGGAATTATCTTGTTTATTGTAATCAATATAATCTGTGTGGTGCTTTATGTTTTATCAAAAGCTCTAAATACAAATACAGAGACACTAACATGCACACTAATGATCTTTCTAAGACTGGAACATCAGAAAAACAAACAAACAAAAAGAAGATCACGACCAACTCCAAAATTGTAAGACTGCAGTGGTGACCTGTGAACATCACAAGCATTAATTGTAAAGGTCAAGAACTCTGAATACTACACTGAGGAACAACGAGTACTGTGAGCACTTCAAAGCAGTTGCTGAGAGTGGCCTTAAAGCCTTCAATTTATAGCCCATGTCTCAGTTAAGTTGATAGTCTGATCAAAAGGTGGGGTTGGTCAAAAGGAAAACCACAGGCTCAAAATGCCCTCACATGGATTAAGGCCCTAAGTTGGTTAGCCAAGACTTAATAATGACCCAACTGCAGTTGTAGCATCCAGAACTATATAATCTTTAGCCAGCCCAGGTGGAAATTTCCTGGTCAGCGCTAGGAATTCTACGGATTGGCCCCCCATGTTTCCCTTAGGAGGTTGATCTTGCCTAAAACATGGATTCTTAGCTGACTATGTTTTGTTTTCTCCCTTGATGTCTTACATTTAAGATTTATTTATATGTGGGGGGTCAGAGGGAGAGGGAGAACGAAACACAAACAGGTTCTGTGCTGTGTACAGATCCCTGTGAAGGGCTGAATCCCAAGATCCTGAGACGAAGACCTGAGCCAAAACCAAGAGTGTGACACTTAACTGACTTCACGACCCATGCACTCCATCTCACAGGCTATCTTGGAAGTCTTTTCTTTCTTGTGGCCATTTGGAGCGCCCCTCTATCTACTGGATAGGATACTATCCAAGTCATTACTAGATCAATTAATACAGCCTATTAGGTCTTAAATCTTACTGGGCTGCATTTGTCTCATTTCACAGATTCTTATTTTGTGTATTTACCTTTGCTTACCTTTTATATACCATAAACATTTATCTTTACTTTCACCTGGACTGTGATGAAGATCCTATAAAATTATTTCAGTGAAAATGCTTGCTGTGGATAACATAACAAGGGTGAATTTATTCATATACTTATGTTAATATACATCTTATCCCAAAAGTAACGCATGTGTGATCACAGAGTCAGCCCCAAGGTTTCAGTTCTACCGCTAACAGAGAGCAAAGAATAAACTTAATATAACCACTGGGCTATGTGTGCTGTTAAGTTTTGATTTTTCTGGTGATCAGAGATAAATAAAATGGAGTGTTAAGTTCCCCAGTGAGCATTATGGTAAGGGAGAAGTTCTTGTTTATGATGTATTTCACTTGACACTTATTTCTCTAATGAGTATCTCCCAAGGTCTTCTCGTACAACAAAGCTAATGAGGGCATTTCTGTTCATTCAATTCTACAGTGGACATCTAATGCTGGTTCTTGGGAGCTTTTTTTTTCTTTTAGTTTTTGATAAAATCTTGTTCATATGTATGTACACTATACATGAAAGCCCAGAACAGTGAGTGATTCTGAAGAGAAATAAAACTCATCTTTTCCATGATTTTGACCAGCTTTTGTTGAGAAAGAGCACCTAGACACATATACACATTTTATTATTATACAAACTGTTCCCTTAATGTCTGTATATCAATCGATGCATGATGTTAAAAGATTTTTATTTATCTTTTTTACAGTTTTAATGTTCATTCCAGTTAACTTGAGATTATATTATCTGAGCTGATTATCTGAGCACAGAGGGATGGTAGCAGCAATGCGGTGGGTCAGTAGGACAGTAATGAGCATGGTGGTGGGCGGGGCAGGAAAGTGTGGCTGCACAGGTGCATGAGGGGTGGCAGGCGGGTGGTGGCGTGGGGAGAAGGGGGGATGGAACCAACTGGGAGGCAGCAGCACAGCCACTGCACAGGAAGGGCATGAAGGGTGGGGTAGGGCCTTAATGCATGTCAGTGGGGGCTGGACAGTGATGGTCAGCAGTGGCCTGGGACACAGGGCAGAAGCTTAGCTACAGCAGTGGTGGTAAGGTGGACAGTATGAGGGGTGTGCTGCGGGCGGCAACATCACAAGGCAGGGGCACCCAGGAAGTAGCAGCATTGGGAGAAGGCTGGGATGAGTGGGGCGGAAGCAGCAGGTCAATGGGGAGGGAATCTGGAGGCACTGGAGCAGGGATGGGGGGCCGACAGGCGGTAGCCTTTCGGGCTGTTTGGTGGGACCAGCAGGGCAAGAGCATCAGGTTAATAGCTGTGTGGGCAGGGCAGGGGCTCCGCACAGCCACGGCAACAAGAGGACAGTATGCAGTGAAGAAATGGCAGTGGGGGGCAGTGAGACAGCAGTGACTTGAGGAAGTCAGTGACTTAAGGAAGTGCAGTTGGATGGCAGCAGACATGGAGGCGAAGCAGGGAGTGATTGGCCTGGATGTGGTTGGGAGGGACCAGCGGGGCAGCAGCTGCCTGGCAATGGCATGGCATGGCTTGGGTGTGGGGGGCACGGTGGAGATGGGCAGGAGCAGCAGGGTGACCATGGTAGCAGAGGTGGTGCTTTTGGAAACACAGGCACCAGGCCAGTAGAAGCACTGGAGAGTGTCGCAGCAGGGTGGCAGAGACCTGGGCGTACACAAGGGAGTGGTAGGGGCACTGGGGGTGACAGAGAAGGGCATCAGTTGCAACACGCAGGGCAGCAGGGCAGCTATGGCGAGGGTTAGCCCTTGTGGGACAAAGGGGCACTGCTTTGGAGTAGCAGGGTGGAGTATGGCAGTGCTGGTGGCAGAGACCTGTCAGGAATGGGGGGTGGAAGGGACAGCGGCGGGTGTGTATGGTGCAGCAGGGTGGCAGTGGGGGGATGGCACAATGGGGTGGCCGTGGTATGGGGTGTGGGGACCAGCCAGGCAGCAGAAACACAGGTGGGGGGCAGTGATTTGATAGCAGTGCTATCAAATGCTTTTTCTGCATCTGTTGAGATGATCCTATAATGCTGATCCTTCGTTTTGTGAATGTGGCACATTAGTTTGATTTGTGTGACAATTTTTATGTCTATGTTCATCACAGATACTAGTCTGTCATTTTTGGGGGCAAATTGGGAGTTTTTGATAAGGGCCATGCTGGCCTCATAAAATGAGGTGGGGAGCATTCCTTCCTCTTGTTTTTCTGGCAGTTTGAGAAGGATTGGTATTCATTTTTTTTCTGTGGATGATTCATAGAATTCACTGGTGAAACTATGGGGTCCTGGACTTTTGCTTGTAGGAAGTTTTTGATTTCTTATTTAATCTCCCTACTGGTCATTGGTCTGTTCAGAATTTCTGTCCTTTTACCACTGTATATTTTTTCCAGCTTTCTTGAAGATTTTTTTGACCATAGAGTTGAGCGTCCATATCTGGGCTGTCTACTCTGTTCCCCTGGTTTATGTGTCTGTTTTTCTGCCAGTACCATGCTGTCTTGGTGATCACAGCTTTGTAGTAAAGCTTGAAATCAGGCAGCGTGATGCCCCCAGTTTTGTTTTTCTTTTTCAACATTTCCTTAGCAATTTGGGGTCCTTTCTGATTCCATACAAATTTTAAGATTGTTTGCTCCAGCTCTTTGAAAAGTGCCAGTGGAATTTTGATGTGAATGGCATTGAAAGTATAGACTGTTCTAGGCAGTATAGACATTTTAACAGTGTTTGTTCTTCCGATCAATGAGCATGGAGTGGTCTTCCATCTTTTTGTGTCCTCTTCAATTTCTTTCATGAGTGTTCTGTAGTTCCTTGAATACACATCCTAACCTGTTTGGTTCGGTTCATTCCCAGGTATCTTATGGTTCTTGGTGCTATAGTAATTGGAATCGATTCTCTAATTTCTCTTTCTGTATTTTTATTGTTACTTTATAAGAAAGCAACTGGTTTCTGTACATTGATTTTTTCTTTTTTTTAGTCATTTTTTAAAATTTATTTTCAGCATAACAGTATTCATTGTTTTTATACCACACCCAGTGCTCCATGCAATCCGTGCCCTCTCTAATAACCACCACCTGGTTCCCCCAACATCCTACCACCCCACCTCTTCAAACCCTTCTGATTGTTTTTCAGATTCCATAGTCTCTCATTGTTCACCTCCCCTTCCAATTTCCCTCAACTCCCTTCTCCTAACTCCCCATGTCCTCCATGCTCTTTGTTATGCTCCACAAATAAGTGAAACCATATGATAATTGACTCTCTCTGCTTGACTTATTTCACTCAGCATAATCTCTTCCAGTCCCATTCATGTTGCTACAAAAGTTGGGTATTCATCCTTTCAGATGGAGGCATAATACTCCATAGTGTATATGGACCACATCTTCACCCATTTGTCTGTTGAAGGGCATCTTGGTTCTTTCCACAGTTTGGCAACCGTGGCCATTGCTGCTATAAACATTGGGGTACAGATGACCCTTCTTTTCACTACATCTGTATCTCTGGGATAAATACTCAGTAGTGCAATTGCAGGGTCATAGGGAAGCTCTATTTTTAATTTCTTGAGGAATCTGCACAATGTTCTCCAAAGGGGCTACACCAACTTGCATTCCCACCAACAGTGTAAGAGGGTTCCCCTTTCTCCACATCCCCTCCAACACATGTTGTTTCCTGTCTTGCTAATTTTGGCCATTCTAACTGGTGTAAGATGGTATCTCAAGGTGATTTTAATTTGAATCTCCCTGATGGCTAGTGCTGATGAACATTTTTTCATGTGTCTGATAGCCATTTGTATGTCTTCATTGGAGAAGTGTCTGTTCATATCTTCTGCCCATTTTTTGATATGATTATCTGTTTTGTGTCTGTTGAGTTTGAGGAGTTCTTTATAGATCCTGGATATCAACCTTTTGTCTGTACTGTCATTTGCAAATATCTTCTCCCATTCCGTGGGTTGCCTCTTTGTTTTCTTGACTGTTTCCTTTGCTGTGCAGAAGCTTTTGATTTTGATGAAGTCCCAAAAGTTTATTTTGGCTTTGTTTCCTTTGCCTTTGGAGACATATTTTGAAAGAAGTTGCTGTGGCGGATATCGAAGAGATTACTGCCTATGTTCTCCTCTAGGATTCTGATGGATTCCTGTCTCACGTTGAGGTATTTTCTCCATTTTGAGTTTATCTTTGTGTACGGTGTAAGAGAATGGTCGAGTTTCATTCTTCTTCATATAGCTGCCCAGTTTTCCCAGCACCATTTATTGAAGAGACTGTGTTTTTTTCACTCTATATTTTTTCCTGTTTTGTCGAAGATTAAGTGACCATAGAGTTGAGGGTCCATATCTGGGCTCTCTACTCTGTTCCACTGGTCTATGTATCTGTTTTTATGCCAGTACCATGCTGTCTTGGTAATCACAGCTTTGTAGTAAAGCTTGAAAACAGGTAATGTGATGCCCCCAGTTTTGTTTTTGTTTTTCAACATTTCCTTAGCGATTCAGGGTCTCTTCTGGTTCCATACAAATTTTTGGATTATTTGCTCCAGCTCTTTGAAGAATACCGGTGGAATTTTGATCAGAATGGCATTAAAAGTATAGATGGCTCTAGGCAGTATAGACATTTTAACAATGTTTATTCTTCCAATCCAAGAGCATGGAATGATCTTCCATCTTTTTGTGTCTTCTTCAATTTCTTTCATGAGTGTTCTGTAGTTCCTCGAGTACAGATCCTTTACCTCTTTGGTTCAGTGTATTGCCAGGTATCTTAATGTTCTTGGTGCTATAGTAAATGGAATCGATTCTCTAATTTCCCTTTTTGTATTTTCATTTTTAGTGTATAAGAAAGCCACTGATTTCTGTACATTGACTTTGTATACTGCCATGTTACTGAATTGCTGTATGAGTTCTAGTAGTTTGGGGGTGGAGTCTTTTGGGTTTTCCATGTAAAGAATCATGTCATCTGCGAAGAGAGAGAGTTTGACTTTTTCATTGCCAATTTGGATACCTTTAATTTCTCTTTGTTGTCTGATTGCTGTTGCTAGGACTTCTAATACTATGTTGAACAAGAGTGGTGAGAGTGGGCATCCTTGTCATGTCCCTGATCTCAACGGGAAGGTTGCAAGCTTTTTCCCATTGAGGATGATATTTGCTGTGGGTTTTTCATAGATAGATTTTATGAAGTTCAGGAATGTTCCCTCTATCCCTATACTTTGAAGCATTTTAATCAGGAACGGATGCTGGGTTTTGTCAAAACTTTTTCTGCATCAATTGAGAGGACCATGTGGTTCTTCTCTCTTTTCTTATTAATTTGTTCTATCACATTGATTTTGTATCATGCCACATTACTGAATTGGTGAATGACTTCTAGTAGTTTGGGGGTGGAGTGTTTTGGGTTTTCCATATAAAGGATCATACCATGTGCGTAGAGAGAGAGAGTTTGACTTCTTCATTGCAATTTGTGCTCCATAGTTTTAAATGGTTTTTGACTGGCTCAGTCAGCACAGTATCCATCTCTTGATCTCACAATCTTGAGTTCAAATTTTGGTCATGGAGATTATTTTTTAAAAAACGGTGGGGGTGTTAATAACATTCTTTCCAATTTTTATCTAGGTATTTTATGTGTGTAGCTGTTTTGTTGAAGTCTTTGTCACATTTTTACTCCTGTTGTGGATGGGGTTAGAATAGACATTCAGTTGCATTGCTTTACTTGAGGTTGCCCAGTGTTTCCAGAACCACTTAATGTGGAGACTGTTGCTTCCCTATTTTTTATTATTGGAACTTTGGTTGGAAATGAATTGATTACCTATATGTCAGTTTCTTCCTGGGCTTTGTACTGTGTTCCATTCATCTATGTGTCTCTCTGTATATCACTACTATACCGTTTTAATTTCTACAGCTTTGTAATACACTTTGAATTCAGAAAGCATGACACCTCCAGTTTTGTTCTTTCTCCAGATGGCTTTGGCTATTCGAGGCCTTCCATGGTATTATTCACTTCCTATGACTGTTGTTCTTATTTCTGGAAATGCCATTAAATGTTGATGGGGTTTGAACTGAATATTTAGATTGCTTGTTGTTGCAGTGTGTATTTTTGGATTACATATGTTCTTGGGATCCATTAGTATGGGATGTCTTTGGACTTCATTCTGTCTTCTTGAAATTCTTTAATTAATGATTTATGGTTTTCAATATACTGTTCTTTCCCTTCTTTATTTTTATTTATTTTTTATTAACATATAATGTATTTTTATCCCCAGGGGTACAGGTCTGTGAATCGCCAGGTTTACATACTTCACAGCTCACCAGCACATACCCTCCACTCCCGTCTCCCGACACCCTTCCCCCAACAACCCTCAGGTTTTTTTGTGAGATTAAGAGTCACTTATGGTTTGTCTCCCTCCCAATTCCATCTTGTTTCATTTATTCTTCTCCTACCCCCTAACCCCCCACTCCACTTCCTCATATCAGGTAGATCATATGATAGTTGTCTTTCTCCGACTGACTTATTTCACTAAGGGTGATACCCACTAGTTCCATCCACGTCATAGGAAATGGCAATATTTCATTTCTTTTGATGGCTGCATAGTATTCCATTATATATATATACCACATCTCCTTTATCCATTCATCTGTTGATGGACATCTAGGTTCTTTCCATAGTTTGGCTATTGTAGACATTGCTGCTATAAATATTCAGGTGTACCTGCCCCTTCTGATCACTACATTTGTATCTTTAGGGTAAATTCCCAGTAGTGCAATTGCTGGGTCATAGGGTAGTTCTATTTTCAACATTTTTAGGAACATCCATGCTGTTTTCCAGAGTGGTTGCACCATCTTGCATTCCCACCAACAGTGTAAGAGAGTTCCCCTTTCTCCGCATCCTTGCCAGCATGTGTCATTTCCTGACTTGTTAATTTTAGCCATTCTGACTGGTGTGAGATGGTATCTCATTGTGGTTTTGATTTGTAATTCCCTGATGCCGAGTGATGTGGAGCACTTTTTCATGTGTCTGTTGGCCATCTGGATGTCTTCTTTGCAGAAATGTCTGTTCATGTCTTCTGCCCATTTCTTGATTGGATTGTTTGTTCTTTGGGTGTTGAGTTTGCTAAGTTCTTTAGATTTTGGACACAAGCCCTTTATCTGATATGTCTTTTGCAAATATCTTCTCCCATTCTGTCAGTTGTCTTTTAGTTTTGTTGAATGTTTCCTTTGCTGTGCAAAAGCTTTTGATCTTGATGAAATCCCAATAGTTCATTTTTGCCCTTGCTTCCCTTGCCTTTGGCTATGTTCCTAGGAAGATGTTGTTGCGGCTGAGGTCAAAGAGGTTGCTGCCTGTGTTCTCCTCAAGGATTTTGATGGATTCCTTTCTCACATTGAGGTCCTTCATCCATTTTGAGTCTATTTTCGTGTGTGGTGTAAGGAAATGGTCGAACTTCATTTTTCTGCACGTGGCCGTCCAATTTCCCCAACATCATTTGTTGAAGAGGCTGTCGTTTTCCATTGGACATTCTTTCCTGCTTTGTCAAAGATTGGATGACCATAGAGTTGAGGGTCTATTTCTGGGCTCTCTATTCTGTTCTATTGATCTATGTATCTGTTTTTGTGCCAGTACCATGCTGTCTTGATGATGACAGCTTTGTAATAGAGCTTG